>NW_011889051.1:99704-101193 GCF_000151845.1 Pteropus vampyrus
CTCGTGTGTAAAGGTCTATAAAAGGGTGCGCGTGTGGTCGGCGCGCGTGCGTGCTGGGTGGGGTGCGCATGCGCGGAACTGACAGGTGCTTTCACAGCCCCGTTTTCCAGTTCAAGGTCGGAGCCCCACGCTTTGGAGCAAGACCTTTACGGTTTCCTAAATGTGGCTGAAGTGATCCGTTAGGAAGCATTTCCCTCTCTTAAAGGTAAATCTCGACTTTTTATGTAACATTAAAATCGAGTGTGGACTGGAAGCAGGAGCCCTTCCGCAGATAAGGAAATCTGGCTGCTGATTTTGTGCGTCTTGCATGGATTGCAAACATATGGCTGTCAGTGATAATTCAGAAGCCATTAACAATGTAGGGACAACGATTGAGTTTTTTGCAAATAAATTTCCAATTTAAATCTGATCTGTTACTTATCTTGGATGTTCCTTATGTGGGATTTATCTCTGTGGCCACAGTGCCGTGAACATCTTCCCGTTCTGTGGTTGAGATCGTCCTCAATCACTCAAGTGACATCCAGATAGGTCTGGAGTCAGCTCAAAGACTCATGGTCACCATCCCAACCCCCGAGAGTGTACGTAGCCCCAGGCAGCTTCTCCTTGTAGGGCGAGAACCTCCTATTTATTCTCTAAATTAGTGTCTTCTCATTTAATAGCCCAGATGGCTGGTGAGCTATCAGGTGACATAAGCCTCACTGGCCACATTGGTCACTCAGTCATAGATGCCCAGAGGCCCTGGGACACTGGAATAGGACTGGCCTGACTTTGGCTGGCAGAAGACAGTGCACATGCAAAGGCTACACTCCTTGGATCCCGTCCTGTGTGTTCACTTCATAGTTTGAGCAGCATGTTCCCTTAAAGTTTGATTGAAAAGGCATCACTTCGGGGTAATGCGCTTGGGGAAGCAAAGTTCTCCCTGTCCTCCACCCCGCCCGTCCACCTCTGCCTGCTTCCCCTCTAGCTTCCAGATACCCACCTGGGAGGCGTAGAAGGAAACCGGATCAATATGGTGCATCTCACAGGCACGCTGATTAATGCCAAGTAATGTTCACCCTAATTCCGTATCAAAATAAGCTTGTGCATATCATGCATAAAATGTGATTTCATGCATTTTTAAGTCAAGACACCAAACTTCAAGAAATTTGGTTCCCAGTACAGACTCTCAAGACTTTCTCCTCAGCAGGTTCCCCTCACTGTCTCAGAGCTGCGTACCATGCTGGGTAGAACGATGTCTCAGCCTCTTCATGCAGAATCCCCAGGCAGAGGGTCTATATGTCTGCTGACCGCCTTAATAAGTCACCTGTGCAGAATCCCCAGGCAGAGGGTCTATATGTCTGCTGACCGCCTTCATAAGTCACCTGTGCAGAATCCCCAGGCAGAGGGTCTGCTCTTCGGCGTGCCCCATGGAGCACATCCCTCCCGCAATGGCCAGCTGCAGGTTGCAACAGCTGTGGCCAAGGAGGTGAGTCACAACGTAAAAGCCGGG
>NW_011889051.1:101243-107108 GCF_000151845.1 Pteropus vampyrus
CTGGAGTCAGCTCAAAGACTCATGGTCACCATCCCAACCCCCGAGAGTGTACGTAGCCCCAGGCAGCTTCTCCTTGTAGGGCGAGAACCTCCTATTTATTCTCTAAATTAGTGTCTTCTCATTTAATAGCCCAGATGGCTGGTGAGCTATCAGGTGACATAAGCCTCGCTGGCCACATTGGTCACTCAGTCATAGATGCCCAGAGGCCCTGGGACACTGGAATAGGACTGGCCTGACTTTGGCTGGCAGAAGACAGTGCGCATGCAAAGGCTACACTCCTTGGGTCCCGTCCTGTGTGTTCACTTCATAGTTTGAGCAGCATGTTCCCTTAAAGTTTGATTGAAAAGGCATCACTTTGGGGTAATGCGCTTGGGGAAGCAAAGTTCTCCCTGTCCTCCACCCCGCCCGTCCACCTCTGCCTGCTTCCCCTCTAGCTTCCAGATACCCACCTGGGAGGCGTAGAAGGAAACCGGATCAATATGGTGCATCTCACAGGCACGCTGATTAATGCCAAGTAATGTTCACCCTAATTCCGTATCAAAATAAGCTCGTGCATATCATGCATAAAATGTGATTTCATGCATTTTTAAGTCAAGACACCAAACTTCAAGAAATTTGGTTCCCAGTACAGACTCTCAAGACTTTCTCCTCAGCAGGTTCCCCTCACTGTCTCAGAGCTGCGTACCATGCTGGGTAGAACGATGTCTCAGCCTCTTCATGCAGAATCCCCAGGCAGAGGGTCTATATGTCTGCTGACCGCCTTAATAAGTCACCTGTGCAGAATCCCCAGGCAGAGGGTCTATATGTCTGCTGACCGCCTTCATAAGTCACCTGTGCAGAATCCCCAGGCAGAGGGTCTGCTCTTCGGCGTGCCCCATGGAGCACATCCCTCCCGCAATGGCCAGCTGCAGGTTGCAACAGCTGTGGCCAAGGAGGTGAGTCACAACGTAAAAGCCGGGGCCTGGGGAAATAAAGGAGCCTTTCTGAGTTTCGCAAACTATGTAGGGGAGCTATGCACCGATTTTACGTGTGCAGTTCAATAATGTTTAGTATATTTACAAAGTTGTGAAACCATAACCAAAATCTGATTTTAGAGACTTTCCATCACCCCAAAAAGAAATCCCATATCCATTAGCAGAAACTCCCTATTCTACCCCCAGCCTTAGGCAACCGCTGGTCTGCTTTCTCGCCTACAGAATTGTCTTCTTTGGGTATTTCTTGCAAATGGAATCATGCAATATTTGTGGTCTCTTACGTCTGTTGTTTTTCACCTATCATAATGTTTTTGAGGTTGTATCAATATCTTGCTCCTTTTTTTGTCAAATAGTATTCCGTTGTGTGGATAGATCACATTTTGTTTATCTGGTCACGTATTATAAATGGCGATGCTGTGAACACTTGTATTCAAGTCTTTTCAAGTGTTTAAACGTTGCGTGGGTAGGAAGGTGATATTGCTTATTATTGTCATGAGTGCCATTGGCGTTGTCAAGAGAGAAGGACTCAACCGTCCTTTAGTTTACGCAGTGATCACATTCTTGAAAAAAATCGGTGTAAATTAGGACTGAGTACAAAATGTTCATGTTTATGAGCTGAATAGATTCGGGTTCTAGATTCCGATCATAATGAACAGGTTTCTCATCTATCTAAACACAAAGGGACATTAAAAGGCTTGTGAAACTCGGTGCATTGTCCGCCACGTGGGGACGGCCTGCACGTTTAGAACGTTTGGAATTTCTGCTTCTCCTTTGCCTCTGCAGCTCCGCTAGGGCCCCGGTCGTAACAGAAACACAAAGTCCCCGTAGGTTTCAAGAATGCCCCCAGGCTGGTCCCACCCCATTGGAGTTGCGTTGCTGGAACCCATAAGAGTGGACCTTTGTTGACTGTTTATGACGTACAGTCGTCGTGCTCATGTTTTGGTGTCCGATCCATTTGGTCTTGACACCAGTCCCGTGAGGGAGGACAGGCAGGCTTGGACGGAGGAGCAAAGTGCCTCAGGAAACACGGTTTGTAGGCGGTGGGGCTGGTGGGACACGAGAAGGTCCTTGGCACCGTTTCCATGTGCCCCCAAAACAGGACAAAGGGAACCCAGAAATGGAAGAGTAGCAGGAAGGAGGAAGAGAGTGATGGAGGGGCGCTGGATTTCACTCCGAAGAGTAATGACCCAGCCTCCGCAAGAACTTCGCGAGGCAGACTGGCCACTGTTTTCATTTCTCTTCCTCCTGGGGAAATTCGTGCTTTATAATCTTTTTTTTTTTTTTTTCACACACACACACACACACACACACACACACACACTGCAAGAGTTATAATCTTTTTTTTTTTTTTTTTCCCTTCCTGCAGATAGGATTTCTTTCTGTTTCCTTATTTGGGAAGCCTGACCTTGAACGTGGTCATCGTGAAGTGTTGGCTGTGTCAAAGCAGGCAGCGGAGCAGGGCGTCTGTGTCGCCGATGGCGGGGAAGGCCGTGAGTCAGGGAACCTGGCCGCCGTGCCAGGCAGCTGGCTCCTCACCCACCTTCCGACTGTCCCACCTGAAGGTGCTTTTTCTGGAGGCTCTTTTTATTTATTTATTTATTTTCTGTTTTGATAGCTCTGCTTCTAAACATGCAGCTGAAAACCATGAGTTACTAAATCAGCTAGAGGTGTTTAAGGCATGTTATAATGCATACATATATGTATGATTTTTCAGAATCAAGGTAATATCATTCATCTGGTAGAACTTTGCCGACTTCCTGATTGGTCTGCCTTTGCTTCTCTATGCTGTGCTAGCGGGCGTCCTGGGTGACCTTGCTCTGAGTGACCAGCTATCCTGATAGCCAGGGACAGAGGAGGGAATGGGGACGCGTCACTTTCAAAGGGGAAACCTGGACAGCTCTGGGCCAACAGAAAGGCTGGTCATCCGGTAAGTGGCTTCCGTTTGTGAGAGCACCGTGACCGTTTCGTCATGTGAGGCGGCGCGGCCCCCTTCACGACAGAGACTCCTTCACCCCCACGTAAGCCTTTCTCGGCCGGAAGCAGCCTGCCTCGCGCCCGTCGGCCGCGGCCTCCATCTGCTAGATTCTCGACATGGAGCGATTTCGCATTTCTCTCCTGTTGTTGATTTTCAGCGTGTGGCCTGCAGAAGATCCACCGCCATCACCTCCGATGGCCCTCTGCCTAGGGCAGTGTGCGGTGGAGAATGAGGTTCTGTGTGTGTGGCAGGGACGGGTCGTTGCCTGTCCTGGTTAGGGCTGTGGAGGTGACCTCCGGTAGCACCCATGGTAAAACACAGAGCTCTAGCTTCCCACGCCCAGAGGCAGCCCGGAGCGCCTGGCTTACGATCCGTATAATTGCGTGTAGTTATAGTCGATTCCTCACGCAACCCCTCATCACTTTCTAGTGGGCTGTTACTTTCAGGGGTAGGGGAGGAATCAGTTCAGGAAGAGATGGTGGGAGGGAGTAAACAGGGTCGTGACCGTGAGGAGGACATGGAGGTGACACAGCTCGGCTTCCGCTGTGTCTGGGGATGGGTGCGTCACCTGATGAGGGGACAGAGGAGGGCAAAACATGAGGTCGCCGGGGTTGAGCACACCCCTCACAGAGAGAGGCCAGTACGTGGGGCAGTCAGCGAAATGGCAGGAGACTGGGCTTGTTAAGGCTTTGAAAAAGTCAGCAAGGTCACTCTTCTTTTAAAAATTATATTTTTAGAGCATTTTAGGTTCACAGAAGAATCGAGGGGAAAGTGGGAGCATCCCTATACACCCCCTACCCATCACAGGCGCAGCTGTCCACCATCAGCATCCCACCAGGCGGGGCCTCTGTTACCTCTGTTGATAAACCTACTCGGCTCACCGTCATCGTCAAAGTCCATAGTTTCCACTAGGGTCCACTCTTGGTCTTGTGCATTTTTGGGGTTTGCACAAGTGTATAATGAAACAAATGTATAATGACATGTGTCATTCATTATAGTGTCATACAGAGTAGCTTCACTGCCCTAAACATCCTGCCTGCTCTGCCTGTTAATCCCTCCTTCACCCCCAACGCCCGGCAAGCACTGATCCTTTCACCATCTCCATAGTTTTGCCTTTTCCAGGACGTCATGTAGCTGGCATCATACAGTCCGCAGCCTTTCCAGACTGGCTCCTTTCACTTAGTCATATGCATTCAAGTTTCCCCAACATTGTTGTCATGACTTGGCGGCTCATTTCTCTTTAGTGCTGCGTACTATTCCATCGTCTGGATGGACCACAGCGTATTGACCCATCACCCACAGGAGGACATCTGGGTGGTTTCCTCATTTTGGTGATTATGAGTGAAGTCACTTTAAAATAATGAAAAATATGTGAATTGAACAGTTTAAAAGTGAACTATACCTAGGTATTATTAAACATGCAAATGTACACTGAGGGCCCCCCGGTCCGGGCTCTCTTCACCCCTTTGCCCCTCGTCCTGTTTCCCCTAACCAATTTCAGTAACTACCTGTACATGCCTTCCCACCCCCTGACGGAAACGGCTGCTTTGTCTACTTTTGTCATTATTATGATTCATGAAAGAATGTCATCGGGAGAGCTGGGATCCGAACTAAGATTGAAAGAAAAAAAAGAGAGAGAGAGAGAAAAGAGAAGCTAACCCTCAACTTGTGACAAACCTTCAAAAATCCCGTATTTTTTAAAAGACGTAAACCACTCGAAGAAGAGCCAGAGGAAGATAGAAGAGATGAGGTGTCATTTCACCAAACAGAAGTTGATGGGCGACCAAACAAATCATCTCAAATGGCAGCCCCCAGAGCAGTGAGGTGTCCTTCGTAAACAGGTAGTGGAAACAGACTCAATGAAAACAGCACGGTTTATGTTCTTCCTAAGAATTTTGTGCCTATGAGAAAATGATGGAAAGACACGTATTCAACCTATGCCCTTGAATGTATTTTTTTTTTTGCCAGTTACACTTTCCAAGGATTTTGTACCCCAGACAGGAAGTGTTGCACACAGGATACATCGTCACCAGGGAGCTGTGGTCCTTGCTCGCTTAGTCTGAAGGACTGAGTTCCACGGTAGAGGGTTATCACACCATTAGCTGGGCTCAGTGGACAGGCGTGAACACGCACGTCATGCCAGGGGGACTGTGGCCTGCCTCTTATCAATCCCGTCTGAGTCCTTAACTATTGCATTATTCAGTCTAACGCTGGCAATTCCACAGTTGGCCACGTCAGCTCTTTCTTTCTTTTCCCAAAGCGGCCTTTATCAGGGTTCGTTAAGCCATGACCCTTAAGATCGCCCCACAAACAGAGGGGGCTTAGTGTAATGTCAATGAGGGGTGGACTGAAGATGCCCATATCCTCGCGTGGGTCATTGTGGGGTCAAGGTCACCAAGGTGCTAGGCGACTCTCAGGACCATGGGGGCAGGACTCTGGAGTTGGACAGGTCATGCCCTGCAGCCCCACACCCCAAGCAGAGCCCCCAAGGAACCCACCTGTCAGCTTGCCTTCCAGGCTCGCTCTCAGCCTTTCTGGGCACCTCATGCTTCATGGGGGCTCATTCCCCCAGGGAGCAGAAGACCCCGTGTCAAGGCCACACGCGTGAACTCCGGTGCGTCCTGCCTCTCGGGTGGGCATCTCTCATCTTCCTCGGTGTTGAGTTTAAAAACCAGAAAACGTGAAAACACAAAGACAGACTTTACAGGGAGTCACAGAAGTGCTTATGTATCTTCACGCTGCTCCATTTCGATGGCTATTATAATGGTAGAACGACCTTTGCGTGACTTGTGTGTGCTGCTTTACGCCTGCGCAGTAGTGTCTGTTGCATAAGTGAGACCCGCAGGCCTCAGCACTGCAACATGAACGTCTACTGAACGAGTTCTGTTTCTACACCCATGTGGGGGACGTTGCCAG
>NW_011889051.1:107523-112240 GCF_000151845.1 Pteropus vampyrus
GGTCATTTCTTGAGTTGCATAATGCTCCCCAATATCACGTGCCTGGGCTGCATGGCCGGGTCGGCAGGGCACGTAGTACATTATTTCTCAGTGGAAGGCTGGGCGGGGTGGTTGTCCAGAGCTCCCTCACCTGGAGGGATCCAACCTGACAACAGGAGACCCTCTGTGCTCACGGAGGTGAAATGTCACTGGGTGCATGGGTCTCAGCAAAATCCTGACTGAGCTTTCGACATCTTCGAAACGTGGATTTTTCAAAGCGCCCCAGAGGACTCTGCAAACGCACACGCCTAGGGCTGCCCGCCACACTCACACGCAGAATCAAAGTCTTGGAGGAGGAGGAGGAACATGAGTCGAGCTCCCCAGTGGAAACCTGGGGCTTTGCGCCCTTGATCTTTTCTGCTACTTAGGACCTGATGGCTCTTTTCAGGGATTCTGCCATCTCACTGACCATCCAGTTTAAAAAATAAATGCACATGTGCAATGCTTGTGAACATTTACGTACATACCTATCTTTTTAAAAAGATATACATGTGGGATTTTTTTTTTGAAACAAAAGCTATGAGATAGTACTACTAAGTACTGGCTTTTGAAAAATATTACCAAAAAAATCTGCAATGCATGTGTTCTCTTGTTTGCCACTCATACACTCCTCATCTAGGAGAGTTACCTCTCCAGACGTTCCCGTTGGTGCTTTTTTCGCTCTGTTTAATCACACTTCTTACCTTTGTGTTTTAAGAGTTTCCACTTTAAACTTTAAGTTTCTCATAAGGTTACCTTTAAACAGAAAGCCTCTTTTTCTGGAGTGACAGACAGTTTGTCAGGGTACGATGTGGCGGTCCTTTAATTGGTGACTGTTCTGTGTACATAATAAAAAATGGTTTCTACCTCTCAATCCGATCTATGGATGGGTTCATAAATTCACTTTTTTGTGGCGTCTCTAGCGAAGGACATTTCTCCATGTACTGCCAAGAATGATCAAGGTTTAAAATAATTTCCAAAGGTGATAAAATAAGCAGGGTCTTTGTGAAAAGGGACAAAAACTTGTTAAAAATAGCATCAAATGTCTGTCACAATTTAGAGAAAGATCATCCCTTTAAGAATAAATGTAAAGAAGAAACGTTCCAATATTTGTTTCTATCGATATTAAATTACAAAGAGAACCATCAATGGTTCTACCTTGCTATAAATGAAACATTTGGTGGGACTTTAGATCACTTGGTTGTCAGATTGTTGTCTGGCTTCCCTTTACTTGCAAACACAGACACCGTCTCATGGTACAAGTTGAACTACTGACTAGGAGACTGTACTTTCTATTTTATAAATGCAAGTAACTTAGATCATTTTAGTGACAACTGGTAAAGGTACAATCAAGTGATGATGTTTTTTTCTCAGCGATATAAAGCTATGATGGGGAGATTCTGAGACCGAAGGAATGGATGGGCAGTCCTTTATCTATTCTCAGATGTTAGTCATTTAGGTAGACTTCTGCCATCTGCACAAAGACATGGGGTCTATTAAAAAACATGGTCCTTGGGTATAGGCCCAAGAGCACATATATTAAATGCAGCTATAAATCGAAATACTGTTGGATCGCAAAGCAGGCGTTCCTAATACCGATTAGCCGAACCCTGTCAGGTTTTCTGACATGTTCTAATGAGAAGTCCATGTGTGTACAATCTCATCTCCTGACTCTTATATCATCATTCACATCAAATGTATGTCTTTTCTAAAAGGTGGTGATTCTACATAGTAACCTTGATTTGGAGGTGGAAAAAAGTTCACAGCAAATTGAGGCAAAT
This sequence comes from Pteropus vampyrus, assembly GCF_000151845.1. Taxonomy (NCBI): domain Eukaryota; kingdom Metazoa; phylum Chordata; class Mammalia; order Chiroptera; family Pteropodidae; genus Pteropus; species Pteropus vampyrus. Next base: position 109,323 of record NW_011889051.1, read on the forward strand.
ATTACATATCACTTTTCATTCTATACAATCTTCTTTGTCTTACTAATAGTAGTGTTTCTTCAATATCTAACAGTATTATCTAACTGGCGCCTCTCTCCCCCAACTGATAAATTTTCTACTGTCAGAACAAAAGTTGGTTTAAAATTTGTCAATGTCCTGCATTCAAATTTATAACAATTATTTTCTATGAGAAAGTTAAATTAATATGTCATTTCTGTAACTGAATAGAATAGAATATTATTTGGCTCGATGATCAAATTTTCATTCTGATTCTTATTTTGGCATCATTAAAAAGTACTACTGTGACCGCATCTTAATTTTAAGCAAATTTCAGAAGCAAATTGAATAACACCTTCAATAATTCAATACTGTCGAGGTAATATGTGATAAGTTTCTGGTGGTGAGGATTGGTTATTGCTTTTTGGGTTTTACCGTTAAAACATTTTTATATACATCTGTAAAACACCTGCTTGAATAAAGGTCTGTGTGTTTTAAGAACTCAAGATCATGTTCACTTTTAGCTTTCCTGGGTTCCTGAGCAGATGGCATGCTACCTGGATTCTAGATTTGGCTTTCTCATGTTAAAGCTGTACAGACCTGAGCTAGTCACTATTCTCAGAATGTAGACAGCAATGCCTGAATATTTAATTTTGAAATATACATGCTAATAATTTATAAAGTGTTTTAGAATATAAGGTATTTATCATTTCAATGTGCTAATGGTTACAAAAAAGCTATGAGATACCATGAGAGTAGAGAGATTATCCTTAGTATCCTACAGAACGTTATCAAAATGCATTTTCTAGTTCACGTATAGTTCGGTCTGCCATCTTCCAAGAACACCTAAAAGTAGGATTAACTTCCGTAATTTTTAAAAACATGATTCAGCGGGCTACAACCTATGAGGCGAGTGTGCATCTCTGTACGTGAGTAGAGTAAGCGTCTCTGTCATTCTCTGAATGAGGGTTACCGTTTGCATTGCTTACTCAATCCCACGTGCAGTACACAGCAGAATCCCAGTTATAGTTGAGCAGATGACTGTCAGAATCGGTCCCTTTCCTCAGAATTGCCCATAGGGTGAGAGAGTTGAGGGGCCTTGAGGGGCTGGGTTTACACAGGAACGTCCCCCATGGAACCGGCCAGGAGCAACGTCCTAGAGTCAGGAACTGTCCTAGAGTCAGTAACAGACATTTCCAAAGCGCATTAAACCATCTTGTTTTCACTTTTATAAGAATGATGGTTACCATTCCCCCTGGATCTTCTATCAAAAAAAGACTTCACCAGAAAATGGTCCAGTTTTGTTCAGCTTACAATTATGTTCTTTAATTTCTTAAACTAATCCAGTATGATAATTTGTAATATCATTTAGAAAAAAACAAAAACAAATGATCAAATTAAAAAAAAAGAAAAAAAAACTAAACTTCTACAAACGACAAGATAACTAGCACCTTACCATGGGGTTTGGGGTTTGGGGGTTCCTCCCAGGCTTGGCTCTGTCACTTGCCGTGGCCCAGAAAAATCAGGTAACCCTTTGGGCCTCAGTTTATCCTATCAGATGAGGAAATCGAACTGCGATCTCTGGTGAATCCTCCATTTCTAACAGTCTTATTTCAGTGATACCCTGACTGCCTATGGATGTCAAACGGAATAACGGGAGAAAAAACTTACGGGTCGGACTGGGTTTGGGGATTGAAACAGGAATTGCTGTCAAGTGTTTGCAACACAGTTTCAGGCACAAACTTGTGCGCTATCTTAAAATTTAAGAGTGAGGAGCGTTTGTCATCTTACCCACAATTCTTGGTGGGCAGAGGAGAGCTTGGTTAGAAAAGAGAGGAATACGTATTTGGTTTAATAATGTAAACACGTCCTATTTGTTCTCAGGGAATTAAGAAAAGGAGCATCTGTATTTTCCCCCATTATGTGTCATGATGCAGGGGCCTCCCCTACGCGCAGGACTCAGGATGTGTCTTTCACACACACGGTCTCTCAGGAGCCTTGGTAGCCTGCCACTCGATCACCATTGGCCCGCTATGTGATGCTGATTCAAATGATAGCGATGTCGTTATTGTGTGGGTCTCTAGAAGTCACTGGAAACTCTCGGAAGGGAGCAGGTGACCTCAGATCATGCATCTGTCCTTTCTGAGATATCAAAGATAAGCCCCTCCAAGACACCGATAACAGCACCCCTCAAAAAACAGGACAGCGACAAAACCCTTGCTGGGTTTTAAAATCTAGGAAGAAATGTTGGAGTATGTGCCATGTCTCTTTATTTTTAAATTCCACCCATAGAGACTGTTTCTAAGAGGCTTTGTCCCTTAATCCTAGCTGATTTTTAAATGATTTGTTGTGTTACAATTAAGTGCAGATGGTTTTGAGCAGTAATCAGATAAACAACGATGCAATTTAGGGATGGTTCAATTTCCGGGCTGGATTTGCATCCTAATCCTAGACTAAAAAAAATTAGAAAACCGTTTCCAGATGATCTGTAATGTTCTTTTGTGACAATCACAGCAATACATCAGAAGTCCTTAAGCGAAGAGAATCATGCCCATTATTCCATTGGGCGAAAAGGAAGCTTTTTAAGAACACAACATATAATTGCAGTCTCAGAACTATTTATGGGACATAAATCCTAGTGAAACTGGTTCGCAAAGGTGGGTGAAAATGCATGAAGATTGCATAAGTGCCAATTTCTCTAGATAAAAAAAGAACGTGTTTTTCTGTGGATTTGGTTAGCCACGTGAGATCTGGATGTAGTTTGAGGTCCGGTTCAGAGGGAAAGTCGATGAAGCATCTAATGTTTGGTGGCCTCATGCACGGGGAATCGCTGAGATGGAGTATTAGGTGACTGAAGAAGACAGAGACGTTTCTAACACATAGAGGGTTGGGGACAGTGTGGCAGATTCCAGACGCCGCTC
>NW_011889051.1:113605-121795 GCF_000151845.1 Pteropus vampyrus
GGGGGGCTGTCTGTGAGCGAGTGAATGGGCATGATTTTAAGGTGCTGAGCTCACGGGGATTCATCCACAATGACAGGAAACACACGGGCTCAGCAGCGTCATCCAGACCATCTCGTTCCTTCGGTGAAGTATTTCAGCTCCATCCCCTCCCCCCACCACCCCGCCACTGCTCTGCACGGGGACCCCCAGGCCGGGCTTCTGCAGACCCGCCTGCCTTTCGCCAGCCACTCCGCTGAGCTCTGCCAGTCAGGGCTCCTGCACTGTCTGGAAGGCTGGTGAAGATAGAGGGGGCGCGTTCCCACGTGTGGACCCCCCGTCGGCAGCAGCTCAGCCTCAGTCAGCAGCGGCGCCTGCAGCTTCCACGTGGAGACATCACTTCTGCACTGACAGAGCCGTCCATCCTCCCTGCGGCCCCCCGGAGGTGCAGACAGCGGCCAGCAGCTCCGTTTAGAGGTCTGCACGTACGGGGCCCAGCCCCGGGGCTTCCGAGGCCAGCATCTGCCAGGCACCACGATGTCGCCCAGCAGTCCTGTGGAGGTCCAGCTCCGGCTCTGTGGGCCCTACGCCTCTCGTTCCAGCAGCCCCGCCGTTCCCTGTCCTTAGCCTTGCAGTCACCGACTCTCCGAGGCCGCAGGGCCTTCACTGTGCCTTTGTCATTCTGCAATATCCGGTTAACAATCCTTCGTGTTAAAGTCTGTCTATTAAGGGAACAGAAGGGGCTTCTGTCCTGCCCCAACCCTGACCGATACACTCTTCCCTGCCTTATTGGGTCTTATGTGAGGGACACACCCCCGTGGGGGCCCACACCAGCTCCCTTTGGAGAGAGGCGCTTTGACACGTCTCGACCCTACTCCCCCAGCTGCCATCCCTCATATAGAATGTTTCCTTAGACTGGTGACAAATACAGCCCTTCCTGGTTTAGGGGGGCTGGGGAGCTGTTTGTGGGTGAGCAGGAACACACCCTCCTCCGAGTCAGCCGACTTCAACCTCACCTCAAGCTGAAGATCAGCCCATGAGATGGCCCCCCAAAAGGCCTGTAGCCACTCTGATGTCACCTGATATGATGGCGAGTTGGAGGAGACATATCGCAACTTGAATACTTATACATTTTGCAAAAACGTATGACAAGTGAATGCATTGCCAGAGTTCCTCCTAGCAAAATGGGGGACACCAGAGCTTCACCTCATCAGGTTCGTGATAAATGCACATCTGGAGGTTGGGCGGGGACTTGGGGGGACTGATACTCAGGGTAGTGGTTCTGCTGCTCGGTTCGGAGACCGTCTCTGAGTACCTCCCTCGGGCGGTCAGAGCCTTCCAACTCCCTGAGGTAGACGTAGCGTGAGGATGTGGCCGGCCTAAGTGAGGCCGGGTGTCGTGGGAGCCTAGTGCCGATGCACACTCAGCGCGGCCCTTCACTTCAGGGAGCCTGCACCTTCCACCTCCTCTATGGAACGCGAAGTCAGGGAGCTGAGGCCCAGGCGATCATACGGGAGGGGTGACCTCAGGATGCAGTGGAGCCCCCCATCCGCCTGCCACAGCCTCTCCCCTTAGTCGCCTGGGCCCCCAACCACGTTTCGAGGCTGGCTGTAGTAGTCCTAGGTCTTGGTGACTAGTACTCTGCAAAAGCAGGGCGTGATGCGTTTGCTGGGAGCGTCTCGTAGAACGGGAAGAAGGGAGTATTCTAAGCGAGGTGGCAAGGGTCAGGAGTCACTTGGTAACAATTCTGATGAAAAAGCGATTTTCGTGTGCAAAGGGATTTACAAAGACCGTGCAGAATTTTACTGAAATTTCGGTAGGACATATTTCACTCAGTAACCGAGAGTCGGAAGGCACGGAGGGAGGCTCAGAGAAAGGGTGCTGGCTGAGTCAAGTTGAAGGTCAAGCCTGGGGCGGATGTTGGTTTGGAGCTGGGATCTAAATGACCAACCACCAGCTGGGGGATAGGGACTCCTGTCGAATGGGGGTGGTCTTCTGATAGGGTTCTCTTCACAAGGCCGTGAGGTCAAGAACACAAATAGTCAATCACAGTGTTTGATACGTCATAGATAGTCTATAAAACTAGGCTCTTCACTTTTCGTTATTTCATTTATGGCAATGCCATTTCGACATGACACTCATTAACTTTGATACAGCAGGTCTTTGAAGGACGACATTTCGTTCAGCGTCATTTGGTTCTAATGCGGATGGGATGCCGTGGGAACTCAACACGCGTTTGTATCCATTAGCCTGTGGTACAATCGGCTGCGTTACCCATTGTTTCACTTACAACTGCGGACCCTACGGACGATGTTAAATGCGGACTGAGTGCGTGTGTCACGCGTGCAGCACATGGCGACAGCCTGACCTAGCTGCACGTTTTGTTGGCTCGGACGTCAGTGTTTATCAGCGGCTTCTCACAGGGCGTAGCTCCAGGTGGCTCATTCCATCCCCACCGCTGCACCCCAGCTCTCCCCGCCATCCGCTTAGCTGGAGTTTCAAAACCTCAGTTTCACAGAAAACGGTCTTTCTTTAAATAAGGAGGAACATGAGGCGAGGCCGTGACTCGTCCCCAGTCTTGACACCTTGTACGTGGAAGAGGCGGGACTGGAACCTGGGTCTTGCAGTCCCAAGGGCGAGCTCTGTCACTCTGCCTCGCTGCCTCCTCCGTGCTGACCACATAACTTATCTGGCCACAAACAGACAGCTCGAGGGGCTTCGTTTCATGGAATTTGAGAGAGACGGTCACACAACGACCACCACTTACCTTCCTAGCCTCTCCCTTCGTCGGCATAGCTTCACGATCTCGGGTGCATTTTTCTTCTCCAGAACCTTCTGGAATTTTCTGGAATGAAAACTTAATACATTGGCCGAGCTTGGCTTAGTTAAAAATCGAAAGTATGCCTTAATTCATCTTTTTAAAAAAAATATGTTTTCTCAAAACCGGAAGATCAAAGGTGTTCTTTATGTTTTACCCCATTTCAGCCCTTTGATGACTTTTGGAAAATGCACTACGTTTTAACTCTGTGGACCACTTTGAGATAAAATTCAGTGTGGACTACTCCCGACATGTTAACTCGTGTTCTAAAAGACAATTTTATATCCCCGAATCGTGCCTGCTTAATGGTACTTTGGAAGAAAGGGCGAGTTAATGATCACTAGGTAGGAAGCGAAAAAACTCTGACCCCAGCCTTTCAAACCTGCTCCATTCAACTCAGTAAACTGAGAAAAGATTTTAAGAGAAGAAGGCTCTCTTTTGGTGTCAGAATTGAATGACTGCTTTAATAAAATTGGAAATGGTTTCAGGAGCTTGCTTCTGCTATTAAGCTCTTTCTCTGGTAATTCAGAAGAGGAAATAAAAATATAATATATATTTTAATATATCGTATAGAGTATGATAGAGGTATCATAGGCAATGTACATTATATCCTACTGGTTTGTTACATATACGTTCTACGACTTCTTTTCACTTGGAAATTAATCACCCAGGATCTTAAATTGGTCACAGCTCGTTACCAGTCACCTACGGCCTTGCAGCCATGCAGCAAATGAGACACGGGCGCCTCAAGCCGGGCTGGTTTGGCATTTACTTACTTAGTTAAAGATCATCACCAAGCAGAACCCTCTCGGGAGGCGTTGCTGGCTCATTGGGCCCCATGGGGAGGGTGTAATTAAACTCCGAAGGCAGCGCTGATGTTCAGCTAAAAGCTTGTCTTTAAATAGTAAAATGCTTGTGCTGTAAAGTGGTGGGCCCTCCGGTGGCTGTTGACACAGTGCGAGGAGCCAGCATTTTTTCTTTTTTTTTATGTATAAAAGCCAGATTGAAGCAACTGTTATGAGCTCATCTGCATAAAGCAATAGGATTCTGCCCGAGGGGGCAGGCAGCGGGGAGCGATTAGGGACCGACTCTTCCGCTGCTCCATCACGGCGCCGTGCTAACACGCCACTTGTCACTAAAAAATTGGAGACACCATATGCCGGGCTGCCTCTGCCAAGCGCCCCTCGCTGATGACACAGCGAGGAATCCCCCCCACACACACATTCGGGGGGCTGCGGGAGTGCCGCGCCACGTCTGCAGAAGAAATGTGTGTGTGCCCCCAGCTCCTCCTCCCCTCCCTGCCTCTCCCAGCGAGGACGAGGACATCCCAGTGTCCCTGGAAATGTGGCGGAGACCTCGTGCGTTTGCTCAAACAATTTGATGCACACTGGGACGCAGAAAACTGGCCTGCCCCCCTGCCCCCGCCCCCCGTTGGTTGCTTCTTCTCCCTGGGCCTGCGCTTGGGGTGGCCACATCCAGAACAGGTGCCCTGTGGCTTCAGTCATCCCCTTCTAGAGGCTGGGGGGCCGCTGGCCTTCCCCTCCCGCTGAGCCCGTCGCAGTTGTGCAGGTCGGGAGGGCTTCCTTCCTCCTTCATAGCCTTTTTTCCCCGCTTTAAAACACACTTTGTGCTGTTTCTCAATGTTCTTTGTGCTCTATGAATTATGCAAACCTCTCTCGCTTCAATGTGTAAACCGCACGTTAAAATTTTAAGCTTGAGGAGAATGGTCCTCATGGGGCCTGGTGGCTGGATCCAGGGCTTTGCGATGGCTGCCTGTGGCTTTTGAGGGGTGAGCGTGGAGATTCCCTCTGGGTGATGGGTTTAGGTGCAGAGCGTCTCCTGGGCCGACAGGATTTTGAGCCACCATTTCATGGTTCCCTCGGGCACCGGGGTTCTGGGTGCTTGGGGACGAGAAAGGGACGGACGTGGTGTTAGACCTACACCTGGGGACAGTGAGGTTGCGTCCTTTCTGGGATGGGCAGACCCGGGGAGAAGGAAGATGGTGCGATGCCCCTGACCGACTGCCGACTGCCCACGGCACCATTTTGGTTCTACAAGCGTATGGGGAATTTGGATGGTGCTGGCTTTGGCCTCGAGAAGAAACGCTCTCCAGGAACCCCCACTGCGTGCGTCAGCCTTCATAAAGTGCCTGCCAGGCCCCCACCCCAGGCCCAGCCACCAGGAACAAAGCCACCCCCTCGCCGGTCCTCTCTGGAGAAGATACTGTGGGAGAAAATCTTAGAAAGACCCACATTTCTCTGTTTTTCTAGATGGGTTTCGGGGTGAGGCCAGCAGTGACTTGATCCCAGTAAATATGAGGTGAGTCACAAATCCAACTTTAGGAAATGTCATCTACAGACTTATTAATCAAACTTATTTCTATTTAGGTTTTTAATGAATGGGTTGTATCCCACAGGAAAAAAAATAAGCTGCAGACCAAAAGCCAGCTGAGGCTCGTGCATGAACTGGGCAGGGAAGCCCAACGCATTCGCTGTCCCCTCCGTGCCGGTGGCTGTGCTCGGGGACTGGGTCTCGAGGTGGGGGTGTTACCCCCGGTGTCCCTGTGTGGAGCCCGAGACGCACAGAGGTGAAGAGGCTCATCGGGGTGCAGAGGCCAGGCGGCGGCTGTCATTTAATTTCAGGTCTGACGGAGCCAAAGCCCATTGTCTGGTGGCTGCTTTGTATTTCTCTGTGGCCAGAGCTCGCCGGAGGACCTGGCGGAGAAGCCAACAACTGGGAGGTGTCTGTCCCCAGGGGTCGTTCTGCCTGCAGCTGTGCACAGGTCACTGCCTCACCCAGGCTTTTAAATGTCTGTTCTGTAGAAACCCCAAATTCATTTTTCCCCCCAGGAAATAGATTTTCCTACACATCAGTCCCTTTAAAATGCCTCCCTCTGGAAGGGGGCAAATGCTCAGTCCGGGGTTCGTGCCCAGCGTGTTGTCAGGTGGTGAGCACCTCTCTGGGGACACCCCGTGTCACGTGTCACCACACTGACATTTCATGGCCGCGTTACTTGGGGTTCACTCACGGAGCGGGAAGCAAAGGCTTGGCAAGGCTGGGAAAGAGTCCCGGGTCACGCGCCTGCAGGAGAAGCTCAGCGGGGACCCGACTCTGTCCCCAAAGCCCTCGACTTGCCGAGCTGTCACCCAGGTCGTTGGTTTCTCCATAACAGGCTCAACCAGCCCCACAAGGGTCGAGAGAGTTGTCTACTTACAGCAGCAGACAAACCTTCAGCAGGGCCACCGACGGCGAGAAACACGTTTCCGGCCTCCAAGTGGGTTCCAGCGCATCATTCTGGAGCTGACGCAGGCGGTCAGCTCTCTGCCGCTCTCTTCCTCGTCCCTGTCGCGGTCAGCGTGGAACGCCGAGGCCCGACGCTGCTCAGGGCGCCCTGCACCTGGACGTGCCCTTCAGGCCTCACCCGGCACAGCTCTCGCAGCCCCGATGTCCCATTCCGCCCACTTACGGCGGAGGAGACTGCGGCTCCCTGGGCGTGGGAGGCCCGGCTTCCGTCACCGGTCTGCAGCCTCTCTGGCTTCCCATGACGTTTTAGGTGGTTTAAGATATTAAAGGCTTGGAGTTTAGGTGAGACTTGCAAGTGAGGACTTTTAATTTGCTAGGGGAGCTCATCCGTGTGAGGTTCCAGAAGTCACAGGGCCGCGGGCCCCCAGTGCGGGACCTCAGGGAAGGGGTGTTTTCCTGCGTTTGTGGAGGTCAACGCGCACTGTGTGGATTCTTCGATGCTGAATTCCGGCCCCCGTTCTGCCTGGTTTGGCATGTTTTTAATTCAATGGTGGCGAATGCGTGGCTTGGTTTTCTTATTTGGGAAAAAAAAAATGACACTTGCCTTCCAAATTCAATTCGACTGTCCAGTGCACACTGAAAGATAGTTTTCATTTGGAAAGGTTCATCTGATGGATGGACGACGGTGACGACCGTACCAGTGGCTGCCACGTTGGTGTCACAGGGCTGCGGCAGCACATGAGCGAGAACTGGGGGGCTTCAAACAGTGGAAGTTTTTTTCTGGAGGCCGGAGCCTGAGACGAGGTGTGAGCAGAGCCACCCCCACTCCCTCCACACCCCGGGCTCTAGGGGAGGGTCTTTCCTGCCTCCTCCAGCTTCTGGCATCTCCAGGCACCATGGTTGTTCCTTGACCCATGGACGTGTCGCCCGCTCTCTGCTCCACTCAGAGCTCCAGGAGTCCGAGAGCCCATCCGCACCCAGCCACCTCACTCCTGCTTTGTGTAGGAGAAGACACTGGGCCGACTCACGTCTTCGTGTGACACGCTTACCCCTAAACATTCTCCTCCCTTACAACTTCGAATTCACGTTGCGTTAGGCCACTTCCAGCCGTGTCCATAAGCAGCATTTTAACTTTCTTCTTTCGAGATTAAATATTAGTTTTCGAAGCAGTCTATAGATTTTGGATAATCACGCGCCTCTTCCAGGATCAATTAGCCAGCGGGAGACAGGGGAAGGATGTCTCGACAAGGAAGAAGGGAAGCAGAAACGCCACGTGTTTTTGGAGACGTGGCTGCTCGTTAAGCCTTTGAGCGACTGCGCCTGTTCCTCCAACTTCTCTTGTGTGTTCTGCTTGTTTCTTTGTTTCCAGCTACTGCTCTGTACAGGTGGCATTCTCCTTGGGTGGCCGGTGGCATTCTTGAGGACCCGGGCAGTGGCCTTATTCCAGGCGGATTCCTCCTGTTTTGAGAGGTCTGCTTCAGGACCACAACCGAGCACTGTTGCGACTGTCCACGGTGACACCAGCCACCAGGTCCGAGGCAAAGATACATTTAAATGTACGCCTACTTGGTACTACTTTCAAGGCAGTAAACATTGCAGAATTTGGATGCGTTTCCCCCAAGTCTCTCTGGACATCAGGATCCTGGAAAAACGATCCTTCCTCCAGGGTGGTCTTGTCATTTTACTCATGAAGGTTCATTTCGATTGACTTAATAACACCACAGTGTGCCAAGAATTGGCCTTAGGTCTTATAATACATATATTTATGTGCACGCATGTAGGTAGGTATATCTGAAACCAAAAGGATTGTAGATATTAGCCCAAAGTATCTTTTCCTTGATTATGTCTTGATTTGTAAATTTCAGCTGCTGGATTCTCTTTGCAACAGGTCTCCAAATTCATATATGCAGGGTGCCTCAGACTCGGGACCCTATCAGAAAGGAAACTGCATCTCTCTCCATCATGCAAACCCCTGCCTGAAATGAGGAGCATGCATTTCAGTGTTTTCTAGCGGAAATCTTAAGATTTCAGCTCTGGAAAGGCCTTTATTCATATAATTAGTGAGAAAGTAACTTGCAACTTATGAACTAAACTAAACCAAAAGAAAAGATGCAAACAACCATTTGTGAAGAGAGCTCTTATTATAAGATTCC
>NW_011889051.1:121845-124020 GCF_000151845.1 Pteropus vampyrus
GTTTCCCCCAAGTCTCTCTGGACATCAGGATCCTGGAAAAACAATCCTTCCTCCAGGGTGGTCTTGTCATTTTACTCATGAAGGTTCATTTCGATTGACTTAATAACACCACAGTGTGCCAAGAATTGGCCTTAGGTCTTATAATACATATATTTATGTGCACGCATGTAGGTAGGTATATCTGAAACCAAAGGGATTGTAGATATTAGCCCAAAGTATCTTTTCCTTGATTATGTCTTGATTTGTAAATTTCAGCTGCTGGATTCTCTTTGCAACAGGTCTCCAAATTCATATATGCAGGGTGCCTCAGACTCGGGACCCTATCAGAAAGGAAACTGCATCTCTCTCCATCATGCAAACCCCTGCCTGAAATGAGGAGCATGCATTTCAGTGTTTTCTAGCGGAAATCTTAAGATTTCAGCTCTGGAAAGGCCTTTATTCATATAATTAGTGAGAAAGTAACTTGCAACTTATGAACTAAACTAAACCAAAAGAAAAGATGCAAACAACCATTTGTGAAGAGAGCTCTTATTATAAGATTCCTCTCTTTAAATACTCGAGTTTAAGCTTTGCAGTTTATTTTTGTGTGTTTAGAACGTTTGTTACCTGATGTTTACTAGCACATGCTTTATTTTGTCTTATCAATTAACGTTCTGCATCGGTCCAGTTTCAAGAAAACGTTTAAAGCATGGCACAGAGTAAATATTGTAAAGGGCTCCACTGCAGAAACTTCTGGGTTACTTAGAGGATGGTAATGTGAGTTGCTTTCTCCTTACTGAAAGCTTGTACATGTTCTTTCTGTAATATAGAGAAAGCATAGATAAGCAAAAATAAAAATAAAAAATTGATGGCTTGTAAAAATAATGGCATCCAGTAATCTTTTTAAACATAGACAGTTTCTCCTGTATCAAGATCATATTGCTACGTGACTGCATTTTCTCCTAGTGTTCTAACTGTTGCATTTTCGACATTTTGTCTTTTAATGTATTTATAGTTTCTTTTAACAAGATGTTCTCTCTGTGGTTAGGTAGTTGGCTCAGCGTTATCTGTTGATGGTGTAATGTGGCTAAACCCAGACTGGAGTGGGTCCGAGTGGGGACAGGGTGACAAAAACGGATGAATGACCTCTACGGGACATTTTGACAAAACGCGAAGGAGAGACGATGGGTGGTAGATCGCAGGATAGATGGCGGTTTCTCTTTTACAAATATTCGTTTACCATCGATCTTTCTCCGATTTACACTTTTTTTTTTTTATAGCTTTCGTAGCCTGGAGAATTTTATTTGTTGGCTCTTTGACCAAACTTTGTACACTTTGGGAGAATTAAGGCCATATTTAGTGAGAGCAGAACACACAAAGAAAACACACACGGTTCTGCTACGCCGGACGCTCACATCCTGTGTGGGGCAGTGGGGGGGACAGACTTCGGTAATTAAGATTGACTGGAAGAAGAGTCCTACGCCGTGTGTGGAGGCAGACTCTGAACCCTGTGGGAGGGTGGGGAGAGAGATTGGTTCTATTTGGGAAAAATCAATGGAGGCTTCTTGAAGGAACTGGGGTTTGGTCTGTACTTTACCCTCTCGAGACTCTAAATGGACTTTAATTAAGGCTTAGCGAATGAAATGATGAATAGAGAGTGTTTCGTTCTCTGTTTTTTGGTTGAGTGCCTGAAGAGTTGGCAAGCCGGCATCAAATGCGGAACAGCCCATAAGTCTGACAGCCGATAATCAGTCAATATTTTTTAAGCATTCCTGAGTATTGAGAATGATCATACCTGGAAATAAAGCACCTCTAAATGTATAGAATACAATTCAACATAATATATTTGTTGTTTATACTAAAATAACAGGTACCATGCACATAAGAACAGTATCTCTTTTATCGTAATTTTTCCATAACACCTAAGAAAAAAAGGGAACATAAAAATATTTGCGAATAATTATTTACGAAAAGAATTTTTATTAATAAGGCCATTGGATAATTTTTATTAATAAGACATGCCAGAAATGCTCTGGATTATGTCCACCTACAGAGAATATGCTTTGATCTAACTAAGGAAACCTAGACCATATTTTTCTCTATCAAAAATTTTTTTTTCGACCTATTATGACATCCTTTCTGATCCTGTGAAAAGCAGACACACACAGAAAAGGAAAGAGTTTTTGCTTTGGCTCC
>NW_011889051.1:124745-126732 GCF_000151845.1 Pteropus vampyrus
CATAATATATTTGTTGTTTATACTAAAATAACAGGTACCATGCACATAAGAACAGTATCTCTTTTATCGTAATTTTTCCATAGCACCTAAGAAAAAATGGGAACATAAAAATATTTGCGAATAATTATTTACGAAAAGAATTTTTATTAATAAGGCCATCGGATAATTTTTATTAATAAGACACGTCAGAAATGCTCTGGATTATGTCCACCTACAGAGAATATGCTTTGATCTAACTAAGGAAACCTAGACCATATTTTTCTTTATCAAAAATTCAAGAATGGATTTTTTTTTCCAGTCGACCTATTATGACATCCTTTCTGATCCTGTGAAAAGCAGACACACACAGAAAAGGAAAGAGTTTTTGCTTTGGCTCCATCACGAATTATAGGTGATTTTAGCCACTGTCCATCTTGCTGTGCTTCTATTTTATTTGCAAATGGTCATAGGCTTTCGAACCTGTGTTTCAGCAATAAAACCCCTTACTCCAATAACATCTCATTTGAACGTCAGTATTTCGAACAGGTGATCAATCTCAGATGCTCTGGTTGGCCTCACGTGGACATCTGGGGTTCAGCCCTCCGCTGCCCCCCCAGCCCCTGCCCTCCCAACATCACGTGCTCTTTCCCTGGAAATCTCTAGACTTCTCTGAAAAACCTGGGGTTCCCAGTGGGGGCAGCGGGGGTGGGGGGGCTCCTTAAACAACCTCTGGACTGCGATCATGAGGTTTCTTCTAATCCCAAACCCTAATCCATAAAAAGTGTTTCCGAATTTCTTTCATCCTATAAAGTGCAAGTGTTCGTCTTCGCTGTCTTCATCCTCTACTGCTTTGCCTGCTTGAGAAAATGGAACCGAGAGAACTAAATCTCAGCCGTTATAAAACACCTGGGTAGTTAATTAAAATTCACAGTGCTGTTCCATCTGCGCTGCCCCCAACCCCCTGCGACCCCTCTTCCCTGCCTCACGGAGCAAGTCGTCTGAGGGGCCCTCAGATCTGATTTGAAAGCATCTCTGATGATTGTAACAGGAGGTGGTCCAAAGAGCACACTCGGAGACAAAAGCAAAACAGAAAAATAAAATGAAATGATCGCTCCAGACTCCACGGACGGCAAGCGCAGAAAGTCAGCCCGGCATCAAAGCAAATTTTCGTTTCATACTTGGGAATTCCTCCCTTTTAAATTTGGGCCAAAGTCTACCTAACACCAAAATGGAGAAATCGGAGTTCTTTTTAAAGATGGAATCATTTCCAAGACTGATTAAAACGTGGACGTTTTGTAGTGTGGGGCTGTTCTGGGAAGGGACGTGTTCGAGGAAGCTGTGTATTTTGCTGTCACCGCAGTATGGCACTGCGCTGGGGAGGCCGGGCCTGCTCCTCGGCGCCCTGCTGCCCCCCGACTCCTGGCGATGCGCTTTGCATTGGAGAAGGGTCCCCCATCTCTCGACTGGACATGAAGGAGCAGTAAAACCTCACCAGGGCCAGTGATGAAGGGTGAGGGGTCACCCCGCATCATCTGCCTGTCAAGCAGGCCTCTCTTCACCCAGCCTCAGTGTCTGTCGAAGGCCACACCTGTCCCTTCACTCACGCCTGATCGCTAGCTCGCTTGCTCACCTACTGCTCGGCCTGTACTGAGCACTCTATCCGAGGTGCGAAGATGACTGTCCCCGGGCCCCCCACAAGGAGCTCAAAGCCACCTGGAAGAGAGAGCAGTGCTTTACAGAACGCAGAAAACGCTTAGGGCAGGGGTCAGTGCGTGGGGCCCGACCACCTGCCGGGACTTACGTCTCGTAGGTGTATGTCTCGTAGGTCAGGAGCCTGGACGGCATAGATGAAGGCGTGGGCCCTGAGGGAGAATCTGCCCCATCCTCTCGCACAGCTTCGGGGGGTGGCGGCAGTCTTCGGCGTCCTTGGCTCGTCGAAGCCTGGTCCCCCGTCTCTGCCTCCGTCTCCGCATGCGGTACGGCCCACCCTACTCCACTATGGCCTCCT
>NW_011889051.1:127577-129600 GCF_000151845.1 Pteropus vampyrus
ACCAGCCTCAGGGGGTGACCGTGAGGGTGCGGTAGTTGGTATTATAGAGCTCTAAGTCAGCACCTGTTTTAAGCGAGAACGGCTGATCTAACACGTGTTAACATCTTCATTCCTTTTCTGCTGCTTTTGAAGTTTTCTGTTGTGAACATGATGATTTTTGTGATCAGAATTTTTTAAAAACAGCGTTCAAAACAAAAAAAAAAAACAAAGAATGAAATAACAATCCTACAGTGTCTGCTTGAAACGGTGGTGCCCGAGAGCTTCGCTCCAGAGTTTGGTTCCCGAATCCCTGCGTCTGCTCTCGCGACAGAGGCATGTCTCACAGCAGTAAACTGCACTCCCTGTGCCACAAAGGCCCACCTGATTCTATTTTCCAGTTTGTCAGCTCTTTAAAAATCATCCTTTTGATCCTCAAAACAATCCTGAAGGGACATTATACCTCTGTTGTTAATAATGTGGAATCTGAGGCTCAGATTTCTGCCCCAGATCATGTCACTGGAAGGTGGGGAAGTTCATGACAAGTGACGCAACTTCAATTATAGTTCCCCTGGTCCAGGCCGCCTCCTTTCCAGACGCAGTATTTCTTCCTGATAAATCTCTTTAAAACCACGTCCGAGCCTGCCACAGTGGAGCTGTTTCGGACCAAGCCTGCCACGCGTGTGCAGATAGATGAGAACTCATTTTGTATCCTCATCCACGTTTCTCATTCGGTGCCTCAATGAATCCGCCCACATCTCTGCATCACGCCCGCCAGCCCTTAGTGTCTTATGTACTTATCTACCTGTCGTTCCCACTGGACTCAGAGCTTCTCAGAGACAGAAACTGACTCTTACATATCCCTGTACCTTCTGCATGCAGCACAGTACCTGGTACAGAGTAGGTGCTCAATTAATGTCTGTTAGAAGTTGAGATGAATGCACCTTTAAAAATATCTCTATCTAAAGTTAGTAGAATTTATACAGTATTTGTGGTGCCGATACTTTACTTTTTGATCCCATAAAACATTATAAATCTCATGTCCCGATTGGTAGATGCAGAATGAAGGTTATGAGGAGGCTAATGCTTGTTGAGTGAGACACAGTATGGCTGGCAGGTGTTTGCCAGGAACTCAGCATGTGTTATCACCGTTAGTTTTCTGCTTCTATTTTTGCCTGACTTTACGGATGAGGTCATAAGTCTGGGAAATTATTTTCCCAAGTTCCTACATGCTATATATAATAAGATGCGTAAACATTACTTTAAGTACAAACACCACAAGAAGCACTCTTCTAAGTCTTCTAATATGGATTATCTCATTTAATTTACCCCAAAACATCTAGGATAGGCAGTATCATTATATTCGTTTTACAAATAAGAATGGTTAGGCACGAAGGTGATAAAGAAATATGCAAATTATGTAGGGATAAGTGGCCAGTCAAGATGAAAACCCAGTGACTTGGTGTCAAAGGTGACACTGAACCCTGACCACCTGTTGGGTAACCAGATCCCATCCAGGTCTGTCTGTCACGAAATCCCGCCCTCTTCCCCCAAACTAGAACTCTCTATTTTTCTTGTCCTCTACTGGAGGGCTGGACGTAAGTTCAGACGCTCCATTAAAACGCAGTGCTGAGTCCGGAGGTAAAGCTGGAAAGGCCATTATGGCCGCTCATTATTCCATGCTGTACTATACAGACTTTCTCAATCACAGGATAATAAATAATAGATACATCAGAAACACAGAACATGATATGAGCTAATTACGTTATATAAAATACTGAGTAGAATGATGAATCAATTAAAAAATACACATTACTCTTCATTCTCCTGGATACACTTGATGATAAATGCCGTCACCCTGCAGAGTAAAACGAGAAAGCAGGTGACTGGCCTGCAGAAGTCCCAGGCCAGCAGCCCGAGGCAGGGCCTTTGCCTCTGATCTCGAATCCTCGCTTGATGCGGGCGGTCCCCTCCAGCTGCATGTGGGATGCATGCATTTTCTACTCTATCTTATTTTTTTTTTCTTTTCCTTCTAAACGAGAGAAAG
>NW_011889051.1:130721-145124 GCF_000151845.1 Pteropus vampyrus
CAGAGATGCAGGCAGGAGATGAGGGTCATTTTGATCACTATGAAGCCAAGATGATGAGGTGCCATGGTGCTTCCCCTACCCTGAGACAGTCTTAGGATCCTCAGAGTTCCAGGTGACTCAGCTTTCCTGTCCCTGCTCAGTCTCTCACGTCCAGGCTAGCTCTGCCAACATCTCCAGTCGTCCGCAGGGCACCGCGAGATGCCCGCCCCGTGGGCTTGGCCTCCTGCCCTGCTTTCCTAGGCTCACTCCACAAAGTCTGCCGGCTGTTCCCAAACTCCCCACGCGCTCCCACCTGGGGGCGGCTCTGTGGCTGCTCCCAGGGTAACCACGGGCTCACGCTCCTTTTCCTGGGTCTCTGCTCATCTGTCCGTGACCGTCTTGTGACAATAGTACACCCTGTCATCCTTGATCATCCTTTCCTTGGCTTCTTTTCTGGCTCAGAGCTTCGTGCGCTGCTCTGTGGAATCTGTCTGACCACCGTATTTAAAATGGCGACTGAATGGAACCTCTCATCGCCTGCCCTGTATTTTTCCCCATAGCCCTCATCACCGCTGCACACATCCACGTGCGCTCACTTACTCTGTTTACTGCCTGAGTCCCCATGTCTGAGGCATACATGTCCTGTGCTGTTTCACTAGTGCATCCCCAAGACCTAGAAGGCAGCTCGAGTCATTTCTGCCCAAAATAGTTCAAAGAACCTGGCTTGGGAGGTGGGGCGAGACTAGCCGAGAGTCTTGCCCAGAACCCGGCAGCTGTCTTCACTGGGACTTACCAGTATGTCAGCCCCATAGTTCATTCTGTTTTTCCCACTGGTGCGAATTCTAAAGGAACTTCTTTACGTAAAGTGTTTAAAATAACCTCTTTTATAGAAAGTATTAAAAACGCAACATCGATTCAGAACCACTCAATTTATTTGGCTCCCTGCTGAAGCAGAGAGAAAAGTGTAAAAAGTTTATTGAAACGTAAGGTGAAAACTCTCGTGTTTGAAATGTTTGCCTGAGTCGATGCAGCTGTGTAAGCGCGGGGGCCGTGGTGTCCGGCCGGGTGGCCAGACCCCAGCTCGGCCTCTCCTGACCAAATGTCCCCGGAGTCAGTGCTCGAACTCCCCAGGCCCGGAGCCTCGTCCTCCCCGTGACACCTGTGTCACATCGTGGTGTGGAGCTTCACGTGGGGATCGCACGCGTGTCAGTTTGACTGACTTTCTTCCCGGACGGCAAGGAGGGAGGGGGCAGCACCGCATCTTCCACGAGGGCTGTGTTCTGATGGCCACATGCACCCCACGCGCAGCCCACGTGTGGGGAATGGCTCGGGGTGAGGGAGCGCCCCTCTCCCTGCCTCCCCTCCTTCCCTGAGGCTGAGCTGGGGTCGGAGTTGGAATTTCCTGCCAGAACCCACTCCGCCCCTCCCTTGCCCCATGCTCACGGAGCAGCAGCCTCCTTGAGCTGGAAACCGTGCCAGGTGTGGGGACCCAAAGGCGGGAAGCGCTGATATGGGTCCCCCTCAGCAGTCTGCACTGCAGGGAGTGACACCCACGAGGCTGCAGTGAGACAGTGAGGAGCACTGACGCCAGCAGAAGAAACAGCCAGAACCCACGGGCATGTCACCTGTAGGAAAAGACAGGTGAACGGGACCTGGAGAATTACAAGTGAGAGAGCCATGATGGCCGCGACAACGAACCAGTCAGAGGGAACCAGGCGCTGGTGGGAGCGTGGTACACTTGGGGGGGTGGGGAGCAGGAGGGGAGGGGTGCAGAGTAGGGGCAGAAAGCGAGGCTGCAGATCCTGGCGGGCACTCAACCCGTGGTGTCCTCTCGGCCGGAGGGATGGCTCTATCAGTGTAGAGGTGACACAGAGAGAGCGTAGCCGGGAGGGACACAGTCTCATTTGCAGTGTGAACTTGTGCTCTGCTTGTCCCGTGGCAGACGATTTGGTGGGACCAGACGTAGGGAGATCCTTGGACCCTAATTCGGTAAGAGTCCGGGGAAACTTGAACTAGCAGATGGTGGGATGGACGACAGGCAGAGCTGAGGGATGCAGAGGCGGGAACCACTGGTGACAGTGTGGATGCTGAGAGGGACGGGGAGAGAACAGGAAGGAGGTGCTGGTCCCCACCAGGTACCAAGGTGGATGCTGGAATCCCCCCCGCCTGGAGGGACCAGGACCCAGTTCAGCTTTGGAGCGGAGATCGAGGAGTTCCGCATGAGACGGGCTGATTTCAAAGTGTCTCTGGGAAGCCAGGGGGAGGGGACACTGCCTCTGTGTGTGAGGACATGTATTTTCTTTGGAGCATTTCAATGCCGCGGAAAAATTATTTTAGGTTATTTGCTGTTTTTAAGCAGTGAGGCATCTGAGTCCTGTGGAGTGGATGTGGGGTTAATTCAAACATTTTTTTTTATCACGACATAGAACGGGGCAGAGGTTTACTTCCGGTGTAAAAGCAATTCACGGGACCTCCAATCGGAGACCCCAGGAAACTAGACAGCTGGTCAACCGAAGGGCGGGGAGCCTTTGTCCTCTGCACCGCACGAGAGCGTTTTCTAGCCCACAGTCTCGTTAACCGACCCAAGTCAGACAAGAAGAGAGAGCTTGTCAAGTCCGCATGTGACTCCAAAGAGAAGAAAAGGAGGCCCCCATTTCAGCATAAAAACGATTATTCTAGAAATGGAAGCCCGTCAGAAAGAACCTGGTGCTGCCCTTCTTCATACCGAATCCGTATCTCACCGTGTCCACGTTCTGGCGGGCTCTGCTTGGATAAGCCCTTTTGGGGACATTTGGGCCCAAACCAGAGAGTGACTAAGTGGGCCTGGGGCAATTTAGGTCTTTTTATTTCATCCTCATATTAAGGCATCTCTCAAAATAAATAGCACTCTCAGAGTTAAAACAATATAACCGTAATATAGAAATTGCTTCTTCAAAGCATCGCTGGGGAAAGGGGGAAATAAAAAACGTCAAGCCTGTTTCTGTAAACTTTATTGCCTCCTATAACTGAGCTTTCTAGGTAAATAAAAGTGCTTAGTTTTGTTTTTCCTGCAAAAAGGGGGGAAAGGGGGTGCCAGAGGGGTCGATACCCAAGCTTATCCTAATTTTCCGATACTTTAAAATGAAAGGAAGATTTTTCTTTAAGAAAAAAGAGGTTCGGAAGGTGGTTATGACATTCTTCCAAACTCAGACATGTCTGCAATATTCTTAAAGCACTCTTATGTCTCAATATCTAAAAAGCTTGTAAATTTACCTCGAATGTTTCCCATCCAGTTAGATTAGGGTCCAGGCTGGAGCTGATATGAGGGAGACGATTGTGAAATAGCCATTGGCAGAGAGAAGTGACCACAGGCCTCTGAGAATCAGGATGTGGATCAGCTAAGTACCGAGCATCAAGGAAAGCCGCGTGGCTTTGAAAGGATTCAAGACTTTAAAGATAAGTTTACTTCTAATTAACACAAGAAAATATTAGAGCTCGGAGGGAAATTTCTGCAAACATAATTCCTATTCAACAATAAAATCTACGTCATGGCCACCAAAGACCTTCCCCCACCCCCACACGCACACACCACCGTATTCTGTAATAATAACACGGAGAACTCATGACAGATGCATGTCAGTGCCTTTTAGCATCGAAAGGTGTGATGAAAGCTTTCTGCTGGCTTACTCGAGAACCTCCTCGAAGGTTCTATCAGGGAATGCTCTGAGAAGGTGGAGATCGGAAATGGAAAGCCTTGACATCGCCGAGGACAAAACATGTCTTAACCGTACCTGTGAAGAGTATCTGACGGACACTCACCCCAACCACTTATTGCTATGTGTACCATCTTCCAGGATTCCGAAGTCAGAGGCTCTGTCTTAGAAGATGCTTTACCAAGGCCAATTTCTCAAAGGCAAAAAAAAACACACCAAGTCTCCAGCAGCAAGGGAAGAGACATACGAGCGGACACTCTTCGAGCCTCGTGGCCTTAAGGAACCGAGCATTTTGCTAGAAAAACGAGGCAGAAGCACCCATGATTTACCAGTAATACAGACAGCGGTGCCAATGATGCCAGTACATGGCGATTACAGTAGAAACGATTCTTTCTTTTGGTTCAAAGAACTTTCTTTCCACTCAATTCTTTCTTTTAGTTCAATAGTATCCAAAAAATGCTGGGCAGGGATATTTTAATTAGAGCTGCCCTAGAAAATCCAGGACAAATGTTGGTGCATATTCTGTCTGTAAAAACACTTATTTTTTGTGCTCCCTAAATATGTATATAAAAATAACAGAAGCCAGGAATTAGCGTAACAGAATGATTCCGTCATGTTCTTACAGAGGCTGCTGTAGTCCTTAAATTAACGTGGCCTTGCTTGTGTCACTTATGTCTTGTTTGAGCCACGTGGAGTTGGAAGAGGAAGATTCTGGAATTTCACCGCCCAGTGCAGCCCAGGACTTGTGGCCGTAGCCCTTGCTTATAACTGATGTGAAGTTACATCAACGATACTTTGTCAAACCACCGTCAGGACTTTGCAGGAATAATATGGCCTTTGGCTGCACACGGTGGTCCTGTCTCAGGATTCCACACAGGGTTCCCATCACTGTGCAGCAAACCGCTCCAGACCTCAGTGGCTTAAAACAGTAGTTCTCTATTTAGCTCGTGATTCTGTACGTGGGCAGTTTGGACTGGCCTCGGCTGGGCTCAGCGCCGAGTTTGTGACCAGCTCTTGGTCAGGAAGGTGACTCTGCTTCTGGGTTCGGCCAGATGTGTCTTGGGGTGATGGGATGCACTGGGCCAGGTGTCTCCTGTCATACATCGGGCTAGCCTGGGCTTGTCCACTCGCATCTCAGCAGAGTCAGAGAGAGCCCGTGGAAGTGCTGAAGGCCTTGTGACTCGGTGCCAGCTTGGCTCGGTGCCAGCACGTGGTGACCTGCAAGCCAGTGCGGACACAAAGCCACCGTGCGATTCTCTCCAAATGCCTCAAAATCTGGTCTGCAAAGTTCCTGGCCCTCCAGCAGGACAGCTCAGACTACACCCTGACTCCCACCCACCTGCCACGTCAGCTGTCACCCCAACCCTCTCCCGCAGACGCCTTGTCTTCCAAGTAGTTGGAAAGTGGGGGACAATGGAACAGTCCTGTTTAATACTCTCTTCACAGGACTGGCGTCCATAAGACCCCCTGAGGAGCCCTCCCCACCCCCCGGCCTGAACAAACCAATACTATTGTGGTCGGGGCAGGGGCACTTCCTGGAAAGCTCGGCCTTGTGGCAGGTCACCCACACGGTGTGAACAGTGTCCCACCCTCTCCTCTACACCTGGGACACTCCCGAAAAAGCATGGTCCCTGCCAAGTACTCAGAAGGGTCTAGGCAAGCACCACCTGTCACAGCTCCGCGTGTGGGGGACAGGCCCCATTTGAGACACTGAGGGGTCTCTCTGAGGCTGGGATCCCCCAGAAGCAGACCCTGGCACAAGGAATCGGTTGCAAGCAGTTAACTTCAGAGACGGTCTCAGAAGATAGCTTAAGGAATTGGAGACAGGAGATGGGAAGGGACGAGGCCAGTCACAGGGGTGTTGTCCCGTGGGTCACTGCTGTTCGTCCCAGCTGGGAAACCTGAGGGATGTGGTTGAGCATCCTTGAGGCTCATCCCGAGGGCCAAGGGCTGCCCATGGGGGCTCCGACCGCCAGCACTCCCGTCCCGCTTGCTGGCGAGGGACCCCTCATGGCTGGAGCTAAAATGCGGGTGCCTCCGAGCATTACGTGAACTTGTGAAGCCACACAGCCAAGAGCTGAATTTGACTCTTAGGACCTTGTTCTTTTCTAGTGGACCAGGTGCCAGTCCAGCCAGGGGAGCCGAGTCTGCTGGGGAGAAGCAGTGAGTGTAGCGGGGCCGGGGGCCCTCGGGGTGGACTGGCCGGACACTGCGGGACATGCAGACGAAGCCAGCAAACCACGAGAGTGGGAAAGAAGGGGACACGGTGACGAGCGTAGTCGTTCGGACCCGGGGCGCGGAGGGTCGGTGTTCCCTGGGCGCACAGAAGGCGCTCTGGTGGAGACCGAACTCACCCTGAAATGTCGCCATTCTGACTGCGCGGCAAACCACCGAGCGATGCGTTCGGGGGAGCACTTATCAGCAAGCGTAACTGTGCTTCTTACCCGAACGACTGTTGCCTGTCAGTTCGGGGCCTGTAACACAAAGCCACTGATGGACAGCGATGGCACTGTGCACGTGGCCCCGCCGGACTCCGCTGGTCCCTGATGCCGCCTCTCTCGGTCTGGTTGTAATGGCACGCTGCCCCCTGCTAGACAGAAAAGAGGAGACATGCCCCAGCCCCCCAGAACTGGAGGCGTGGCGGAACTCTGCAGATTTTTGTTCCCAAGTGTATTCATTTGATGCCATGTTATATGTACGTATTCGCATGAAATAAAAACCGTCACAAATAGAGATCCGCGTTGGGAACAGCATCCATAAACACACGCAGTATGAGCGTGTTTACTTGTGAGGCCGCCATGGACCCTTCTGACATCTCTTTAGGGCATTCCTGGCCGTCAGATCACGTAAACTAAGCATAATGACGTTGAATTTTACAGGTATCTGTGAATTTTTTAGCAATGCATTTCTTTAAAAAAATGCGACTTTCACCTGTTTTCATAAAAAGCTTTCCCTGAACCTAATAAGTCACCCTTTGCCAGAAAACTCGAGCAAAAAGTGAACGAATTAGTTTACTAGTCCAAATTAGCTGACGTCTTGTACACGAAGACTTTACAATGATTGTTAATACACGGCAACACAAAAAATCCTGAAAAACTTTAAGTCTAGGTAATATATGTATGCGTGTGTGTATATATATGCGCGTGTGTGTATATATATATGTATATACACACATACATATAAAATAGTACATAGAATCATATATGTTATATATGTAAGATTCTATGTAATATGATTTTTACCATTGCATAAATTTTGAGAAAACATCTGATATTTTGAATTCCTTTACTGAAGCGAAAACAAGGAGGAGAAGGTTTCACCCTACAAATGCTTGTCGTGCTGTTTTTGTGCCTTAGTGTCCCTGCAGCGGTGAAACCGGCAGAGAGGTTTAGAAATAAAGATCTAGAACAGGAAAGGAAGACAGAGAATTTCTGCGTGTGGTATTTTGCCTCATAAACACATGGTAATAAAAGTTTCAGACTATCTCCTTGCTATTTTTCCAAAGTTTAGATTTTTATATGGACCAGTACTTGAAAATAACATTAAAAATAAAGCTTAATTTTGAAAAATGTGTTCGTAAACCTTCCAAGTTTATTTTTGTCCGTGGCTTAAATTTTCTTAGGAACCAAAACTGCCACGGACGGTTTTTTTTAAAGGTATATGCTGACGTTTTTTGGTTATGAAATCAAGCTCCTTTCATCGGATCAAGGTCTTACGTTTATTCAAGAAGTCCTTGAGAAATAGCGCTTTTTTAAAAGTTGAAAAGTATTTGAGTATCTGTACGTGTTAATTCACTGGGAAACACAAACAGGGGAATAACGTTATTTCACCAAGCTCAGCAAAATTAATAACTACGAAGCCTGACGTACTGTGCTTCTGCCCTCCCACCCCTCAGTACTAGACCACCCCCGACTCCAGGTGCCAAGATGGAGACACAGAATAGAGATCGGAGAAAGGAGGGAGGGGACATTTTCCAACGCCAGCTTTTGGCATCTGAGTCCTACCGACCCTTGACCAACAACCCCCCGCCCACCTTAAAGAGATCCAAAACCTTTTTAAAATGAAATTTGTTTGCTCATGACTGGCCATAGACATCAGCTGGTCAATTTTATTTCCTTTTCAAAAGAAAATGCTTGTCATGTGCCAGCAAACGCTCGTGAACTCAGTTTGAAAAGACTCACCATGTAGCACTTTTCAAACAGGAATCTGAAGCCCAGAGAGATAACGTGACTTAGATTTAGTTATCGATGTTTACTGTTTTAAAAGGGAGGGGGGATCAAATTAATGAAGGCGTTTAAAACGGCATCACATTCTCGTTAAATACATTTTGTAGGATCTGTGCTTGATGATCGCGAACGTCAAATCTGACTTCCCTGTTGAGCAAAATGAACTATAATCAAGCGGAACAAATTGCATTGCTGTTTCCCCTTCTCGTTGATTGGAGGCAGCACGTGGTAGCCGAGCCGCAGTGGGCTGTGTGCGCTCAGCTCTTCTCAGCTCTGTGCCCCTTGCCCTTAGCTCGTCCCAGCTCTCTGTCCGCTCACTGCCTAGCATCACCCTCGCTTTAATCAAGACGTCTCCGCCCCTTTGCAGTTCAGTTATCACACGTGCCGATGGAAAGCACATCCTTTATGCCTAGTTTGGTTCCAGAGCGTTTCTCACTTTCAGGGTGGAGGCTGGCTCTCTCAGCCTCAGCAATATTGACGTTTTGGGCCAGACAATTCTCAGTTCTGGAGGCAGGAGGGCTGTCCTGCACATTTTAAGATATTTAGCAGCGTCCCTGGTCTCTACCCACTAGATGTCAGTATCCCGCTCTCGGATGTGACCCAAAATATCTTCAGATGTTTGCTGGATGTCCTCAGGAGGGCAAAACAGCCCCCCACTGAGAACCACTGTTCTAGATTCAGCAGGGGTCCTATGAGTATCGAAGAAGCAGAGAGAGAGAGAGAGAAAGAGAGAGAGAGAGAGAGAGAGAGAGAGAGAGAGAGCGAGCTTGTAGACCTTCTTACAATCTGACCGTATCAGAGACTTAGAAGCTAAGCGAGCAAAGCCCATTCCTGCTTCCTTATCGTGTGCTAACTCGAATTCGGTTATTTGTGATGTCTTCTTATACACACACTGTATATGTATTTTTCATTCATTCTCTGTTCAGTGTTGGGTTCTTTTTTCCTCCCTCAAGAACTTGTAAAAGTATAAACATACTTAAGGCATTTAAATTGTCGGCAGCAATCTTTGATCTGGAAATACTGTGTCGGAAGGCGTACCTGCTTGAATGTAGGGGCGTCGCGTTTAACTTCGACCTGCCTCTTTGACTTGCTGTCATTAGGACAAAGAATCACTTTCTCTTGAACAGGGAGAGTATGTAAAGCAAGGCAGAGCTACCGGCGCGTGCCGCCTGATATGGGCGCTTCGGCATGCCACGGACATTCAACTTGAAGTTGCTAAGAGTATGGCTTGCAGAATTTCTTCTACTGGAAATCGGTCTCTGCACTGCAAGCTCATGCGCTCCATGCACAAGGCAGGGCCAACGGCCACTGTCACTCAGGAAGCACACTTGTTCAGTGCGGTTAGACGTCTTCCAGCAGACGAGCAATCTGAAATAACGCAATTATTCGCTTACGTTAGGAGGCGGGGAGCACAAATTTTGGGGTCTAGAATGGTGTAAGAAGGCAAATCTCGTGTTTTATGATCTAAGTTACCCAGGTGATGTAAATTTCAAAGGTGACAGTTTTCGTCGTTGTTGTTTCTTGTTTTGTTTTGTTTTTTTATGGTTACTTTTTTATGATTCAAATATTAGGCAAATATATTGCATTGGGGTGTTCCAAAGAAATAGAACCAAGAGGAGACACACACACACACACACACACGCGCACACTTTCTCACTCTCTCTCTCTGTGTACATACATATATGTGTGTATATGTACATATTCTCTACGTGTGTGTGTATGTGTGTGTATATTTCTCTACATAAGTTATTTCTCCAATGTGAGCAATTGTGTCCCCATTCAACGGATGAGACACAGGAGCGCAGGGAAGGTGACTGGCTCGCCCATGGACGCGCGGGCCGTGAACAGTGGAGCCAGGGCGAGCACAGTGTAAGAGAGTAGCCATCACGTCAAGGTGACAGCCTGAGCCACCAGCCTTGATTGTCTCACTGAAATCTGTGACCCTAGAAGTCACCCGGCCTCTCTGGGTGTCACGGTTTTATTGTCGTTTGCCGCTAAACAAATACGCTGGGAAACATGGACCTTGCATAATGCCCTTTCTATCTCAGACATTCTGGGATTCTGAGAAATTATCTTGAGATTACAAAGGGCCACCGATGTGGACGACTGAAGAGAATTACCTCCCATCCGGAACACTTCAGAAAAAAGAAAAAATGGAGGAGGAAAAAAAAAAAAAGGCAGGAGAATCACATGTGAAGCTGGATAAGATTCTGGTCCCTAAAAAAAAAATAAGAGATCGCCAACCTGCCAATCGTACTCAGTCTGGACAATTCCTCTTGTACAAGCAGAAAACAGAACTAATGGTCATATCATCCTCTCCCCACGAAATACTCAGGGCAGACCAGGCCTCACGGAGGTCCCTGACGTGACCTCAGCCCCCGGTTCCTCCCCCAGCGTTTGCAGAGGCCCCTAGGGACACCAGCGACTCGCGAGCCTCCCCTTGCTTCGTACAGTAGGATTGCTTTGTTTCTCTCGTTTTCTTTGAATCCACATGTGGATATCGATTTGTATCTCGGAGGCCTGTATCTATTATTTTATTGTTATTAAAAGTAATAAATAAAGGCAATAATGGGCGAGCCCGTCAGCGGGAAAAGCCAGCTGGGTCTCTCCGGCTCTGTCGGGCCTGCAGAGTCCCCCCTCTTCGCTCGTTTTCTCCCTGCAGCTGGAGTCTCTTTCCTTTCTGACCCCTGCCTAGTGGAGGACGGAGATGGATTTTGACAGGACCAGGAGGACTTGTCCCATTTCCATGGCAACGTGAATTCACTTTCTGCAGGTATATGGGCGGCCACTTAGGCCACTGACTCAACGAAGGCCCTGGAGGTTCTGTGTGTGGCGTTGCTAACGCTTCTGCCCCAGGCCTCAGAGAGAGGCCCTGAACTGCCCGGATGCCAGCGGTCGGCTCCTGTCCTGTCTTCTTGCTAAACAGGGAGAAACAGGAACTGCCGATGTGGGGGAGGGGCAGGGATAGGGGAGGGGGTGCCAGCGGGGCTGCTGCGTTGCTTCCAGGGTCTCAGACATAGCTGAGCGAACATGAGCTGCGTTCTAACTCATTCACCCTGGGGGCACCAGATAATTTGTATTTCAGCACAAGTATTATAATTACATAGTTTAGAGTTAGAATTAATTAGCATTTCGGAAAGTAGTGATAAAACCAAGCAGTCATTAAAAAATTAATTTTAATAGAAGTCACTTTGGAGAGTCTTGCTTTTCTTTTGACAGGTTTTTGTTTGTTTGTTTTTTGATGGTGGGAGGAGAGAAAAGATGACACGATTCAATGATCCCATAATCAGCCTGGAAATATAATCACCCTTATTGTCGGGTGTCACTACTGGAGGTTAAAAACCCAAATCGGTATGGCCCAGATTTAGAGTATAATGTCTGAAGTTTATCAGTAGGAGGAAGAGAAAGCATCGTATAATTTAAAAAAAATAGATCATGCTCCCAAATACAGGAGTCATATACCTTACTGACATTAAACGGAGTTGAGAATCACTTCCTATGTGGTTCTAGACACCTGAGCTAATTAATAGTCATTCAACATGGTCAGAAGAATAATATTTGAACCCAGCAACGCTGTTCGTGCCGGGCACTAGGTACGAGGGTCTCTGGGGTAAGGACGGCACATCTTTGTTCCTTGGAGGGGAGGAGTCAGAAAAACTTGATAATTAAGGAAAAGCGCTTTTACCTTCGACTGGAGTTTTGTAGACGTGCCATCTGCCAGTTATTAAATCCGAAGACTTCCCAGTTCAATCTTAATTTTCTAAGTTCGATCATTGTTCCGTGGCTCTATAAAAGCCATCCTTGTCCTTAGAAGGAAATGCTGAAGTATTTGGGGGCAAAGGAGCATCACGTACGCGATTTACTCTCAAATCGCCAAGCAGCATCCGGAACAATAATTATCATTATTAGAGAGAGAAAAGCAGAAAGTGATGGAGAAAAGTGACGAACTGTTATTAAGTGCTGAGGCTAAGCGTGAGCAACACTGCAGGGGACTGCTCTTTTTGTAACTCTTCCTTAGTTTGTGTTTTGTTGTTGTTTTTTTTTTTCTTCAAAATTGCAAGATAAAGTTAATGGCGTGCATAGTTTTTGATGAAATAATAATCTTCGCATTCTCGGAATGAAAGTTAAGAAACTATTGCTTTAGAGATACATTCATAAAAAGGTATTTCCTATTCCAGAATAGCAGTGAAGTAGTTTCTACCATATTCTGAGAACGAGAGATGTGATGAATTTGTACGTATTAAAGTTCTCGATTCCAATATAGGCTGAGAACTCATTCCTCAAGGAAAAATAAAAACACATTCTGCACACTGCCTCTTCTTCCTGAAAACGTTTCCTGCTCTTCTTCCTCTGCCTTCTCAGACCACGCCCTTGCCACTGTTTGGGGATCAAATGACCAGGTGACCCACTCAACGTCTTTACCTCTGAATCACAGCTGTGCCCTTCCGATGGCTCGTTGAAAGAAAATAGCTGATATTTCAGTAAAGGTTTAATTACCACCATTATTTTATGCCCATCGCACATTTATATTGCATTTACTAGTATAGGAGAGAAAACAAGAAATGAACACAAACCATTCTTCAGGGTTTGTTTGTGTATCTACTCCTGTGCCCTATGAAGAAAAAAAAACTTTCGTATTGAAATGACGGCAGTATTTTTCATGCTATTTACACCATTAGACATGGCCACCGACCATTAGAGCAGTGATGCAATCAGTTGTCTGACTGGCATCTATGGAAATCTCTACTGGAGTGTCCAGAGGCCACAAAGATCCAGAGAGGGTGGAGTTTATTTTGAGTAAGGAGATAAACTCTTACGTTCTGGTGTGTTGAGTCGGAGCCTGGGGCATTTCCTTACTAAGCCAGCTATGAGCTGTGTTTTAAGAGGAATAGGAAAATTAATAAGACCACCTTGTCCGTTTTCCCTGGGATGGCAAAGCATCGCATGGCTCCCCAGCTTGGTGACAACATGGGGTGGGGGAACACGGGATTCAGGAATCGTAAATAAAGCACGCAGCACGGAGACGTCCGCGCTCATACGACTCTGGGAGTGAGGAGTGTGGGTTCTCGTATTTGTTGGATGTTTTTGTACTCGCCACTGTTTCTCTCAAATTATTTAGGGAGGTTGCTTTCATTCCGCGAAAGGCGCATTTTTGAAGAAAAATGTGTGCCTGCTAGTTCATGCCCAGCTGACGCCTGTCTCCTTGTGTACAAATGGCCTCGGATTTTCCATATGGATTCTGTGCACAATCTGTCACAGCATTGTTTACCACTGAGACCAAAGCCTCGAAAATTCACGAAGCGCCTTTCTGCTTCCTCTTCCAGCCTGTGATCGGGTTCCTGGAAAAGCTTAGACTCGTTTTCACTGCACTTATATTTTCTTCCTCGTTACATATGTCTCCTGGCTTTAAAATCCTACTTCGGAATATGTTATTTTTCTTGCATTCTCTCCATTTATTCAACACCCATATGCATGTTTTTGTTCTTAGATTTTTGTTTGTCCCCAAGATGGATTTTATTCTCTTAACCACTGGGCTTCCTGTGCTCAGATGGAAATAGCGTGTACATAGGGCGATTTGCCTCCTACCTGGACAAAGTGCCCTCAAGCATCCGCTTCTTTCTGTCCGGAGTCAAGGTACATCTCCTTAGAGACAGCGAGCGACCTGGGAGAGACGCCATCGCTGTCCCCACTGTGACCGCGCTCCTTGTCGTCGACAGTGACACCTCCGCAGGGGCTGAAATGTAGGCGTATTCGTGAAAGAGAGAAGAGATGTCACAAAGGCAGACCGAGCGGAGTGGGTCGTCGCGAGGGACACAAGGTTGCTGGGAAACGGGAATGAGAGGAAAAGAAAGGCATCGTGAGAAAAAGGTAGAGGAGAGGAACACGGGAGCCCGTTTTCTGCACCGTTGAGGCTCATTGTTGGAAGCTCTGGAGGAAGTGGGCCAGCCCGGAAGCTGGAGTCACCTGCTGTCCTCCCTGCGTAGATGACAGCTCCAAGGCCTGGGCGCCGTCCCACTGCGAACAGGGGGAGCGAAGCACGATTATGTCCACGCATAAAACGCGAAAATGATGTGCATTCACTACAGGAAGACAACGTTCCGTAAAACTGGAAGATTATGTGCGACGAATCGATGGCCACTCCCATGACCAACTGACCGAGCGGTCAGGAGTCGTTGCTTCCTGGAGGATGGCCAGTTACAGGAAGCCTTCCGAGAACTGCCTGCTCTCGGCCACAGGTGGACGTGGGATCATGGATGCAATGTGAAGAAAGCCCCCCACGCTCTCCTCTGCCCGTCCTCTGCAAGCTTTGACGGTCGTTAGAGTCCACGGTCTCTGACAGCTTAGGCCTGAGACCATCGCAAGGGACCGGTTATTTCCAACAACTCGAAGGAAGAGATGTAAGACTTAGAAGGACGGTGATAGGCCTGTTTACTCACTGCTGTGTCCCCGATGTGCGACAGGGTGACTACACGGAGTAGGCGTGACATCGATATTTGTGAAATGAT
>NW_011889051.1:145295-151523 GCF_000151845.1 Pteropus vampyrus
CTGGCTTTAAAATCCTACTTCGGAATATGTTATTTTTCTTGCATTCTCTCCATTTATTCAACACCCATATGCATGTTTTTGTTCTTAGATTTTTGTTTGTCCCCAAGATGGATTTTATTCTCTTAACCACTGGGCTTCCTGTGCTCAGATGGAAATAGCGTGTACATAGGGCGATTTGCCTCCTACCTGGACAAAGTGCCCTCAAGCATCCGCTTCTTTCTGTCCGGAGTCAAGGTACATCTCCTTAGAGACAGTGAGCGACCTGGGAGAGACGCCATCGCTATCCCCACTGTGACCGCGCTCCTTGTCGTCGACAGTGACACCTCCGCAGAGGCTGAAATGTAGGCGTATTCGTGAAAGAGAGAAGAGATGTCACAAAAGCAGAGCGGAGTGGGTCGTCGCGAGGGACACGAGGTTGCTGGGAAAGGGGAATGAGAGAAAAAGAAAGGCGTCGTGAGAAAAAGGTAGAGAGGAACACGGGAGCCCGTTTTCTGCACCGTTGAGGCTCCTTGTTGGAAGCTCTGGAGGAAGTGGGCCAGCCCGGAAGCTGGAGTCACCTGCTGTCCTCCCTGCGTAGATGACAGCTCCAAGGCCGGGGCGCCGTCCCACTGCGAACAGGGGGAGCGAAGCATGATTATGCCCACGCGTAAAACGCAAAAATGATGTGCGTTCACTACAAGAAGACAACGTTCCGTAAAACTGGAAGATTATGTGCGACGAATCGACGGCCACTCCCGTGACCAACTGACCGAGCGGTCAGGAGTCGTTGCTTCCTGGAGGATGGCCAGTTACAGGAAGCCTTCCGAGAACTGCTTGCTCTCGGCCACAGGTGGACGTGGGATCATGGATGCAATGTGAAGAAAGCCCCCACGCTCTCCTCTGCCCGTCCTCTGCAAGCTTTGACAGTCGTTAGAGTCCACGGTCTCTGACAGCTTAGGCCTGAGACCATCGCAAGGGACCAGTTATTTCCAACAACTCGAAGGAAGAGATGTAAGACTTAGAAGGATAGTGATAGGCCTGTTTACTCACTGCTGTGTCCCCGATGTGCGACAGGGTGACTACACGGAGTAGGCGTGACATCGATATTTGTGAAATGATGGGTACAAAAGACATCACACTCAGTCACTCTTGTGAGTGGACAGAACAGACGCATTCAGCGGAGAATGGGCAGGTGAATGCCTTCTCGTTTGTGATCGCCGAGTGGAGTTTAATCGGAAGGAGACCACTGCCGAGTTGGTTCTGTCACCCAAACACACGTACCCGCTCTCGCTGCAAAGCTGTGCACACCCTGTCTCCCCCCGTTCATCCTAGACAGCGTCCTTCTGCATGCAAGTCTTCTTCAGACACATGCCCTCCATCTGACACCTTTTAGGTTGGCGAAGGGAGCCCGGTGCACGGTCGGAGGTGCAGGGAGCTCGCGTGGGTGGAAACACAGGATCATAACGTTACCCAGCGAGAATTATAAAGTTCATAGACTCGTGGGATGTTGGAAATGAAAGGGACTTTGCCGATGTGATTCTGGTTCAATCCTTTCCATTTCTTTTTAGTTGAAGATGCCTTTTCTTTGGGGAAGTAGTAAAGTCGCTCAACTAAGATCACATTCGTTTTGATTATTTTGATGATTAAGTAATACATTGACTGGATAACGTTTTTCTTTGGGAACGCTCATGTTATTCTAATAAAAAAATACTACGGAATAACTTACATTACACTTAACTCTCTGCAATTTTTATTTTATTATACGTGAGTATATTGTTAACATCGCTCTTTATCTGCTATGTTTTTTTAAGGGGGCCGTTATGAAATTCTACTTATTTATCTGTAAAATGGGTATAGTAGTATCTGATCTTCCGTCCTCTCCCGGGTAGCTGAGAGCGTATGAAAGCACGTGATGAGCTGGGAAGCAAGATGCCACAAGCAGAATTATACAGATCAGGAGAAATCATCCCAAATTAATCTAACCTTTATTATTAGCACATGTGTGCACAACACCTGGTAATTCTGATATCGTTTTGAAAAGATAAGGATTTTATGGAATTTTTGAACTGTAGAACATGAAATTATTTTCTCAAACAAATTTCTTGCTTTTATTCTAGTGTGTAAATAAGCATGATTCTAATACCTTGAAAACTTAATATTTAAAAATAAATAAGTATTCTACTTCCTAAACAGAAGGTGGTGACCAGTTATTTCTGACTGTGGACATAGATATCGGTGAGGGAAATGCCAGCTCTGCTGGAATTCATCAATGCTCCCTTCGATCCGATTGCCTTTTATTGAAGCATGCCTATGTATAGTTTATTTCTATATCACATTAGCTATAATACAGTGACTTCTTCCTGATCTTTTTGTTTTGTTTTATAATTTGTTTTGGTATATTTTGGGGGCAGATTTCAAGTCTTTCAGAAAAAATTTCTAAGCGTTTCTTACCAAATTCTCTTCCTAGCCTCGTTTTGTTTTGCTTCGTAACGCACGCAAGAAATTTTCGTAATTCGACCAAGTGTTCAGTCACTGTTCTTGGGCCTTAGTCCTGCTTTTCAATGTCACGTGCTGTGCCATGCCACACAGAACCTTCATTAGCCGGCTGCCGTGTTTGCGATGCTGCTTGTCGAGCAGGTCTGTCTCTAGTCTTCCTTGTCACTCTGATCCCACCGCGTATGGGCATTTGTCATTGGGACGAACGTGCACGGGGCCCCTGGGACATCAGGGACAGGCCCTAGGTTCTGAGTGAGATGAGCAAAGGGACTGTCTTCGCCCTCACAGGAAGAATAGAGAATCTAATCTGTAGGCTGACACGTGTAGGCAGGGCTCTGCCATCAAGTCTCCATTCATTAGTGTAAAAGAGAGGTGCTCTGGTCTTCACTCATCAATCAGCAGATGGCTGGGGAATGGTGGAGAGGTTCAGCATCATCTCGGGCACTGCGGTTCACTGTCCGCACTCCTTTTAAATTCTGCTTGGCGTTTTATTTTCTCGGAATCTGTGGGTGCAAATGACTGTGCCTTTGGAAACTGGAGATCCGATAAAAGCTCTTCCCTTTCTTATGTAACACACACTAGACCACCAGTAACTTCCAAAAATAAGCAGAATTTGGCGGGGCTGGGCGGAAGGATGGAACAACTATTATCAACGAGGACACATGGCAGTTCAGAGAGGAGGCGATGCTGATTTTGTGCTTCGGACATTAGGCAGCGTTCCTGTGTTTGGGCCCCGGTTCTTCCTTTTTTACCAAATTCTCAATACTCAGTAACCAAACCTTTGCTTCAGAAACGTAATGTTTTGCTTCAGAACACAATATTTCTGAATATTGTTTGCCATTCACCATTATTACCATTATTCCTTCTATCAAAATATTGTTTTCTGCACGTTTACATGCCACACTAGTTAGTTAGGTTATTTTAAATTTGATTTAAGTTAACCTATGCTTGAGATGTTTGTGTTTTTTGGGGTTTTTTTGGTTTTTGTGGTGGTGGTGGTGGTGGTGTTAACAATAACAAGTTGCAATTAAAAAATAAAAATGAAATAATAATTCAAAAACCCAAAAAAAAACTTTTGGAACCTTTTTGGTTGGGGGGTTATAAATAGCATATTAACTCCCATTTAAAGTGTGGATGAAGTATGAATCTCAACATATTCCATTTTATCAATTTCATTATCGGTTTATTTTCCAAAAGCTGCAAAAGCAATGCCAGTCGCAGGTCAGATGATTCTGAATGGTAAACACGCAAAGCTAAGATGTGCCTGGGAGTATAATGGACTTTTTTGTAGGCCTCCCCACACCCACAATAAATATTTAGGATTGTTCCACTTTAGGAAAAGAAAAATCCATCCAACTCTACCCATTTTCCCGCCACTACATTTAATAAACACCTGTGGATTTTTGGTCACAAATGTCCAGGGATTGGCACTTTTGTAGAGCAGGCCCATAAAGAGTCATCAACACAAATGCAGAGCGAAGGGAGGGAAGGGACCGAGGGATGTGGAAGTTGCCATGTCACCGTCTCTCGACAGGGCACACCTAACCATTTCCTGTAAATGCAAGTTATTTTAAAAAATGGGACAAGTATAGGAGGAGTGTGTGAGTTGCTACATGCAGACAGCGCATCATGCTTGTCACTCGTGAATTAAATAGAAGAGCTGCATGTGTTAACGCTGTATTAGACTCTTCAGAAAGAAGACCCCGGTATTTAATCATGGTTGCTGTTATTTTAACAAAGAAAGTCTGTTTTCAAACAAAAGTATAACTTCTCTAGGAGCGTGCTTTGTATTTGTAGTTAATGTCTCAGGAACAGGATCGCAGAGCAAAAGGCATTTTTGTTCCCTGGCTTACCGCCAGATCAATATCTTCCATTTTCTATTTGGGGTTAATGTTTTAGTAACAGAGTAGGTGAAGTTTTTCTTCCCTCTAGATAACCACCATTTCCTTGCCCACCTATAGACCCCACGTTTCAGCGAGCAGACACCCTGTGAGAAACGTAGAAAGGGCTACTGACTCTTCCTCGTCTGCTTTCAGTTGGTAATTGTTCTC
This sequence comes from Pteropus vampyrus, assembly GCF_000151845.1. Classification (NCBI taxonomy): domain Eukaryota; kingdom Metazoa; phylum Chordata; class Mammalia; order Chiroptera; family Pteropodidae; genus Pteropus; species Pteropus vampyrus. The sequence continues at coordinate 149,822 of NW_011889051.1, forward strand.
GAACACCATTTAGTGCTTCATCTCTGAAGGAAGCAGACACTGTCTGAGCAGCTCGGTTTTTCCAAATAAGAGAGATGGAGCGAATAACCATCCAAACGACCTTGAATGTTTGTATCTTTCCTCTGTGAAGTCAGTGGGACAACAGATCCCACTGGCATTCTTCATGTTTGTCAGGGGAGCCGTGGATAGCGGTGGGTTCGGGAAAATGGCGTCAAACCTTCAGACTGAGGAGCTAATTAACTGGACGACTCATTCGTCACTGCCTGTCTGAACACCACATGTGACGGTGTGCCGCCCTCCCATGCGAGCTTGGCAGTTAGGATCAGTGGCGGGGAAGCCTTGACAATGCTCGTTTGTCTCTGAGATTTGCAGGGTAGCTTATGAAATTGGTTACATAGTTTTGAAATGTAAGCATGCACTGGATGAGGAAGAAAGCTCATCCCACCCATAAACCTTTCAGGTCTCAAAAGGAGCACAAGTTAGCTCAGGTGTTACATTCGATTTTTACTTTACAGTGGATGATTTTGTATCTTGTTTGTTTGTTTGTTTGTTTTTAATGGATCGTTGTATTGTTTTAATCATCTTCCTGAATGAAAAGGAGCCAAAGATAGCTACGTTGCTCATGTCATAGTTCCACACGTTGATTCATAGTTGTCGGTGAGTGTCAAAAGTCAGGAACGTTGTTACCACTGCATGCTCAGGGCCAGGACTTGGGATGCGTGGTGAGATTTTAAATGAGGGGCACTGCAGAGCGCATCATTAAGCTGCTCCCCGAGTGATCTCACGTGATGAGCCGAGATCCCCAAAGAGCACGTTAATGGGCATCTTTGAAGCGGGAAGGTTCTGCCGGCCACATCGAGCCTTAGCAACAGCCTGTTGTCTTAGCAACTTGGTCGTGCCTGTAAACAGGTGGAGAAATTAAGGGACTCCCAGTGTTCATCAAGCGAAGAAGGCTCATTACTGCACTGGCCATTCCACAAGGCAGAGTTTAAGAGAACAACAAGATACCGTAAAAAGAACTAAGGACGGGTCGAGAAATGAATTTATTTTAGAATTGACCAGACCTTTTTTTCTTAAGAGTCTTACGAGTGAATTATAAGCATTACTAGACTTTCCTATTGTATTTACATAACACATAAACCAGTTCAAAGTAACTGGAAGAAGGTTTTAGCGCGGGAGGATACTCACCTTCACAAAAACAGCTCTGTCCCCTCTGTTTACGTTTGCAAGGTAAAGTGGCCCGACAGCGCCATTGTGGAGCTGTGCTGGATTTCTGACAGTTTCTGGACTTAGCCGCTCAAAACGGTTTGGGTCGGGCTGTACTTCCCAAGTGATGGGGGCTAAGTTCACAAAGTCCCCTCCTGCTCTTTCTTCTCAAGGCATCCAGTGCCTTCTCTGCATATTGACCACCTGTGAAGTGGGGAGGCAGGTGGTGGATGCAGTAGCCAAGTCATGGCCAGGGCCTCGGTCTCTGTCCGAGTCACACAATGCCCGAGGAGCTCGTAACCACCCTGGTGGGTCCCCTCAGAGGAAGATCCGAGAGCCGGCAAGGCACACGACAGCCACTAGATCTTTCTTTTTAACATAAGAAGGACTCTTTTCTGATTATAAAACGATGCACGTGTCCTTTGGGTAGGTTTAAAAGTCCAGAGAAACACCGAGAAAATCGAAGCACTTACAGTTTCACCCCCAGAGATAACTA
>NW_011889051.1:152443-154850 GCF_000151845.1 Pteropus vampyrus
GGATTTCTGACAGTTTCTGGACTTAGCCGCTCAAAACGGTTTGGGTCGGGCTGTACTTCCCAAGTGATGGGGGCTAAGTTCACAAAGTCCCCTCCTGCTCTTTCTTCTCAAGGCATCCAGTGCCTTCTCTGCATATCGACCACCTGTGAAGTGGGGAGGCAGGTGGTGGATGCAGTAGCCAAGTCACGGCCAGGGCCTCGGTCTCTGTCTGAGTCACACAATGCCCGAGGAGCTCGTAACCACCCTGGTGTGTCCCCTCAGAGGAAGATCCGAGAGCCGGCAAGGCACACGACAGCCACTAGATCTTTCTTTTTAACATAGGAAGGACTCTTTTCTGATAATAAAACGATGCACGTGTCCTTTGGGTAGGTTTAAAAGTCCAGAGAAACACCGAGAAAATCGAAGCACTTACAGTTTCACCCCCAGAGATAACTAATCAGGGACCACGCACAGTTCCAAGTTCACACCGACACAGTGCGGGCGGCGGCCCCCTAGGTCCCGCAGCTCGGGGGTCTTAAACCAAGGTTAATACTTGAGGGTATGTGCTATCTGAGTCATTTCCATAGTCTCTGCAGTTTTCCTCCGGCTTTATAAAATTGGCATCAGGCTGTACCAACAGGTCGAAGGATGCTTCTATTCTCGATACCTTACTGGGACGCCTGCCAAACGCCAGCGTTCCACGTGGAGAATTCTGTTCTCAGCGAGAGACAGGCTCTTCCTCTCAGAGGACGGGCCGAGGCGGGACCGGAGGAAGGGCTAGGACTTGGAGGGGGAACACGGAGAATGATGAAGGCGGGGCTGGAGGCCCCACAGCCGGCTCTGTGTCCCTGTGGCCCTCACCACGGTCACGGCATGAGTCCCGATGTCCATCCACCCGGCCTAGGAGTCGGCCTCCATGCCTGGCGTGGACGTGGCGCTGGGTGACGAGCGAATCCTCTTTCTTTGCTCCTCCCTCCCCCTCCTCCTCTCTTCCATCGTCTCCTCTCCTCGCTGCTCCAGGCCTGGCGGACGTCGTCTCCCGGGGCCGGCCAGATAGGACGGCGAGGGTGAGACGTCTGTGTCCCGTGGGACGTTCTACCAGACACTCTAGGTGCTAATGGGAACCTCTGGGCCGTTAAGGAGTATCGGGGAGCAGCTTTCCAGGGGCCTGGAGGGGTCTGTCTGCTGGCCGGGGAACCGGTGGCAGCTGTAAGCCACTGTGGCATCCAGGGCTGATCAGCCCACGACGGCAATAAATCAGTGTGCAGTTCAGAGCTGGATTTTAGTGTGAGCGTGAAGATGCTGCCCAGCTTTAAAAAGGGGAAAAAGAACCAGGTCTCAATCTTTGCGATTTGAAAAGTCCAGAGGAACTAGAATCTCGATGTGTCCTTTAATTAAAGAGACCAACTGACAAGGACTTAAAAACTCGGGTCCCAGGCCTTCCGTGCATTTTGTTGGGGAGCCTCCTAACTGCCTGAGGTGGGCGACAGAAAAGCAATGGGTGGACAGCGTGGCCCGTGGCCGACAGAGCCTGGACACTGTTTGCGCCCGCTCACTGCTGGCTGCCCCGGCCAGTGAGATACATGCGTGTTCTTGTCAGAAATGTATGTTAATGAGGTCCTTTCTTTGATAATTCGAGAAAGCTAGCAACGGAAGTGACTGGAGTGTATTTTTCAAAAACAGTTTTCTATGCCAGCCAGATGCATGAGTCAAGAAGGAGCATCTGTGGGCTGATAGTGGTCCTGGTTCTTGCTTAGTTTAAGCACATCACACTGTGATGAACGAGGCCTCAGGATGGGGACCCTCAGCTCAGCCAGTGGCAGAGGGGGCTCGTCTCTGTGACTCATCGGAAGCGTGGCCTTTGGCAAATCACTCTCCAGACCCTGGTTTCCTCATCTGTGCAAGTAACAGGAAATCCTCTCGTTGTGGAAGGCTGTTGAGAAGTCAGGACCAGAGAGAATCAGCATGAGTGCCCTTGGGGCGGATACTTCGTTAGCAGAAGCGGTGACCACGTACGAGCTTCTCAGCGGAGCGTTGCGGTTCTCAGCGGAGCGTTGCGGTTCTCAGCCTGCTGAGTGCCGTTGAGCTCCCCAGCAATCTCATGCAGCCTGGGGACCCCTCCTCAGAAGACTGTCTCTGAATGCGTAAAACGACGTGCCGAGTGTCACAAAGGACGTCGTTTACCGAATTCATTAACATGCATGCTGGGCAGAATAGCGACTCTCGGCAAGGTCCCTGAGCTCCACCCAGGACCTGTGCTACGTTATATCACGTGGAGAGGGGCCTTAAGGCTGCACATGGAATTCATGTCACTCATCAGCTGACCCTGACATAGGAAGATTATCCTGGAATATCTGTGAATGTTTCAACTTCTCTGAGTCAGAGAATCATTTTTACTCTAAATTATGGTCACTGTTGAGTCTTTGTT
>NW_011889051.1:154900-160163 GCF_000151845.1 Pteropus vampyrus
TAGGTGCTAATGGGAACCTCTGGGCCGTTAAGGAGTATCGGGGAGCAGCTTTCCAGGGGCCTGGAGGGGTCTGTCTGCTGGCCGGGGAACCGGTGGCAGCTGTAAGCCACTGTGGCATCCAGGGCTGATCAGCCCACGACGGCAATAAATCAGTGTGCAGTTCAGAGCTGGATTTTAGTGTGAGCGTGAAGATGCTGCCCAGCTTTAAAAAGGGGAAAAAGAACCAGGTCTCAATCTTTGCGATTTGAAAAGTCCAGAGGAACTAGAATCTCGATGTGTCCTTTAATTAAAGAGACCAACTGACAAGGACTTAAAAACTCAGGTCCCAGGCCTTCCGTGCATTTTGTTGGGGAGCCTCCTAACTGCCTGAGGTGGGCGACAGAAAAGCAATGGGTGGACAGCGTGGCCCGTGGCCGACAGAGCCTGGACACTGTTTGCGCCCGCTCACTGCTGGCTGCCCCGGCCAGTGAGATACATGCGTGTTCTTGTCAGAAATGTATGTTAATGAGGTCCTTTCTTTGATAATTCGAGAAAGCTAGCAACGGAAGTGACTGGAGTGTATTTTTCAAAAACAGTTTTCTATGCCAGCCAGATGCATGAGTCAAGAAGGAGCATCTGTGGGCTGATAGTGGTCCTGGTTCTTGCTTAGTTTAAGCACATCACACTGTGATGAACGAGGCCTCAGGATGGGGACCCTCAGCTCAGCCAGTGGCAGAGGGGGCTCGTCTCTGTGACTCATCGGAAGCGTGGCCTTTGGCAAATCACTCTCCAGACCCTGGTTTCCTCATCTGTGCAAGTAACAGGAAATCCTCTCGTTGTGGAAGGCTGTTGAGAAGTCAGGACCAGAGAGAATCAGCATGAGTGCCCTTGGGGCGGATACTTCGTTAGCAGAAGCGGTGACCACGTACGAGCTTCTCAGCGGAGCGTTGCGGTTCTCAGCGGAGCGTTGCGGTTCTCAGCCTGCTGAGTGCCGTTGAGCTCCCCAGCAATCTCATGCAGCCTGGGGACCCCTCCTCAGAAGACTGTCTCTGAATGCGTAAGACAACGTGCCGAGTGTCACAAAGGACGTCGTTTACCGAATTCATTAACATGCATGCTGGGCAGAATAGCGACTCTCGGCGAGGTCCCTGAGCTCCACCCAGGACCTGTGCTACGTTATATCACGTGGAGAGGGGCCTTAAGGCTGCACATGGAATTCATGTCACTCATCAGCTGACCCTGACATAGGAAGATTATCCTGGAATATCTGTGAATGTTTCAACTTTGCTGAGTCAGAGAATCATTTTTACTCTAAATTATGGTCACTGTTGAGTCTTTGTTGATTTAAATACTCCATTGAAACATTAAAATCTGTTTTAAGGACACGGTTCCATAGTGTAGCGGTTAACACGTCTGCTTACACGCAGAAGGTCCTGGGGTCGTGCCCCAGTGGAGCCACAGTCCCTGGTCGACGGCCATGCCTCCCTGAACAAGCCCGATGTCTGATCTCGGAAGCTAAGCAGAGTCGGGCCTGGTTGGTACTTGGATGGGAGACCACCTAGGAAGACCAGGTGCCGTCGGCATAAATAATAATGATAAATAAATAATAAAATCTATTTTATTTATAAGTGACAATTTTTCAAAGTCTCATTTCCTAGAGCCATAGAAACATAACTGAGTCGACATCTAATTGGTGTAAGTTGCTACTTGAAGTCACAATGCTTATTTCCGGGTGGCACGTTGACCATGAGGGAAGTTGTGGTCAGAAGCAGAGAGAGCATTTTTCACATTCGGCTAAGTGTAAACCTCGCTGTCAATTAAAGGAGGAAAAGCATCACAAAAGATTCAGAAGTAGCGTTTGTCAGATAACCCCCATTGCTCCAGTGCCAGAAGATGGTTGAGGCGGGCCCTGAAGGGGACCCAATGTCACTGTCACACGTGACAGTAAGCGCACGCTGAGTCACGGAAGCCAAACCCTGTTGCACGGCGTTGGCATGCTCGCTCCGGTCCAGGTGTTGCGTACTCGGTTCCGGCGAGTCGCCCGAGCCCTCCGGCGCCCACGCAGGACTACACGATGAGACAAAACCTAAGTCTGGACCCCTAAAATAAAAGACGCCTCCACGCAGGAGCGACTGAGATTGTTCACGTCTCGCTCATCACTGAGCGACGGTCAGGGATCTGGAAAAGGCCTTCTCCGCCCTTGCACGGGGCCCTGCCCTCCCGCGGGCATCCAGCTCGAACCTCCACGGCGTCTCCTCCTGTACATCTCAACCAAGGCTGAGGGAAGTTCGACAGCAATAGACCTCAGGGCTGCACAGATCGGGCAGCACATGGAGAATCGCAGACCGTGTGGCCTCAAGGGGTCCTGGCGACGTCCATCGTCCTCGTCGAACTTAAGAAAGTCTGAGTCACGGGCACTGGGGGGCTTGACTTCGTCTTTGAACCTGGCCGGCATTTCTCAGAACCACCACCTGATTCATCGCGTTTGGGTCCAAACAGACGTGACCTGTGTCATGTGCTGAGTTACATCCACCCAGCAACTTCCTGTGCTGAAGTCCTAACCCCTCATACCTCAATGTGACCATACTTAAAACTGTCATTGCAGACGTAATTAGCTAAGTCGAGATGAGGTTATCCTGTAGCAGTTGGCCCCTGATCTGGTGTGACTGGAATCTTTTATCGAAAGGGAAGTTTGGACACAGACACGCACACAGGGGAACACCATGTTGAGCCAGGACCTTGCCTAGCACCTTCAGATCATAGTCCTGCTGACGCCTTGGCCTCTGCCTTCTGGTCTCCAGAACTGTTCTTTAGACGTCCCCGCCCTTTGTGGCACCAGGGACCAAAGCTCCCATGAGAATCTAACACCTGATGATCTGAGGTGGAGCTGAGGTGGTGATGCCGGCTCTGGGGAGTGGCTGCAAATACAGACAGAACCTCGCTGGCTCGCCCACCGCTCACCTCCTGCTGTGTGGCCCGGTTCCTGTCCACGGCCTGGGGGTTGGGGACCCCTGCTTTAGGCCACTCAGTGCACAGGACTTTGTTATGGTGTTCCCAGCAAACTGAGAGCACCCCTTTACCGTGCTGCAGCCAGATAAGACCCACAGGTGCTCATCCAGCTCAGGCATGACTCCAGGGGCATCATCCTGCAAAAATAGGCATGGCTCCTCGTGCCATAGCTAAGTCTAAGCTTCTTATTAGTCACAGCTGATCTGGTCTTACGTTTTGTTCCTCTGCTAATTGGAGAAGCTTAGTTTTTCTCGAATCTTCCCATTTGCCTGCCCCTAAGGGCAGCATAACATAAAACCCAGAGGGTTTGCAATTTGCCCAGAGCAGCCCGCTGCCAGCTGAAATCGTCTGTGAAACCTGTATTGTCTTAAAAAGTCATGTGAATCTTTATTCTTTGCCACATTATATGAGTTTGGTTTAACATGAAATAATGTTTGAAATTGCTTATCGTTAAGCAATACCGACACATCAATCAATATCTGGTCTGTGCTTATACCGTGAATTCATACTCCTTGGCACAGGGTCGCACTTCCCAGCCCCTGGGCCCTCTGTTCGGGAACTGAGGGTGTGGTCGTCTCTGGTCCCCTCCACCCCTAACACCCTGGGCATGAGTCCCCCAGATCACTCTGTAGATGCCAAAACGGACACTTTCAGGATGAGATCATGTAAAATGAAAAGACCGCCTGCTGAAACCGCTTCACCAGATTGTGTGAAAGCTCGCGTGAGTGGCGTGTGTGGCCGCCAGGGTGCTTTGATCACGGTGGGCGCCCAAGGTGTCGGGGGAGTGACTCCCATTAGATCCATGACCACGTGCCACTGCTTTCTCCACGGAAGGAATCTGTGACCAAGTCACTTAAAACCAAGGCCATTGTGCACAACCTCACAGCACTGCGAGGGAGGTCACCCTGGACTTGGCATGGCCATCTGCTTAGACCCCTTGGTATCAACTTGGCAAGTTTCCTCACCTGTAAAAATGGGAAAACCACTCATCATGGTATCTGTGAATCCTAAATAAAATGCATGTATCCAACTGTTTAATAAACTCGGAAGAGTCGTGGGGGCATCAGGAAGCATTTGGTGCATTTCTCAAGCTACCCCGCAGGTCCTGAGAGGCACCCAATGGGGCCGATACACCTCGATGAACTTAAACTGGGAAGATGAGATGCTGAGAACACGAATCTTAAGGCTTCGATTATTGTAAACCTGTTCAGGGAAAGGAAGAGTAACCACACAATCAGACCGAGGCAGTTTAGTGACCTGTAGGTAAAGGGGTGGACAGAGGTCAAGTGCATTGGTCAGTTTAGGGCGATATGAACGGTTCTTTTACCAGGATGCAGGAGTTTGCATTGTTGAAGAACCAGCCAGCCCAGCAGTAAAACTCAAAAGGAGGTAAGACAATATATTACAGGTGAAATCGAATAAAAAGTGATGGTCTGGTTACTCAGCAGCATGGTCCAAACTTTGGTGACGATGGCATCAAAATCCAACCCAGCTTGATCTTAGCTATTATTTAAAAAAAAAAAAAAAAAAGAGTCAATGAAAGTTCTCGCTTGCTTGGTCGTGTGGAGGCGAATTTTTTGAGTAAAGACACTTGCAAAGCCCGTTGGTGAATACGGCTCACACATCTTTAGAATAAATGCACCGCGTGATGTCACAGGGGTTTGGGGGGCCGTGCACAGATGAGAGGGGCTGTACTCTAGACGCTAGCTATATGGCAGTAGCCTCTTACAAGGGACAAGGATCTCGTGGAGTTAAAATTCTAATAACAAGGGAGATAGATAAATAATTATGTATTAGGGAGGCAGTGATCAATGCCCAGAAGAAAAATAAAGCAAGGGAAAGGGTTGGGGAATGATGGAGATGGTACCATTTAAGGGGGTTGCCCATAAAAAATGAAGGAGCAAAGGAGCGAACCCCATGGGTGAAAGCGGGAGGGTCCCAGGCAGAGGGAAGACCAGGCGCCAGAGCCCGGCCATGGCTGCGTGCGGGAAAATTCAGGGCCCCTGAGGGGGTCAGTGTGGCTGAGAAGAGGTGTGAAGATGAGAGAAGAGTCGAGATCTGAGCACTGGGGACCAAGGCATGGAAGCCATGAGGACACTGGGCTTTCTTCCCGGCGGGGTGGGCAGCAGGTGCAGAGCTGCGAGAAGGCAGACGGGCGGAAGAAGCAGACACCATCCCTGTGCCCTTAAGTTATGTCAACCCCTGTCTCCTCACCCAGCCCCCATCATGCACCCCACTTTTCCTCGGCATCTCCCACCTGGGGCCAGGTGAGCTA
>NW_011889051.1:161318-173467 GCF_000151845.1 Pteropus vampyrus
GCTGAGAAGAGGTGTGAAGATGAGAGAAGAGTCGAGATCTGAGCACTGGGGACCAAGGCATGGAAGCCATGAGGACGCTGGGCTTTCTTCCCGGCGGGGTGGGCAGCAGGTACAGAGCTGCGAGAAGGCAGACGGGCGGGAGAAGACACCGTCCCTGTGCCGTTAAGTTATGTCAACCCCTGTCTCCTCACCCAGCCCCCATCATGCACCCCACTTTTCCTCGGCATCTCCCACCTGGGGCCAGGTGAGCTACGGGGTTGTCACCACGAAAACAGGGTTCTGAGAATGTTCGTGAGCAAATCCATCCCAAAGATGGCCTTTCCTTCCTTAGCCCCGGGCCCACTTCGAGCTGTGGGACCTGTCTTACCTGCTCTTGTATTGGTTGCTATAGGTTTGTATGTTTCTCATCGTTAGAAATATACTGGAGACTCCTAAATGAGGGCTCTTTTTAAAATCCGTATTTCCCATCTGTACACAGAAGACACATAACAAAACATCAGTGCCTTTCGACAGAGCACTAAGCTGCATGCCTTAAAAAATGCGTTCTCGTAAGAAAAGGGGCAATTCACGATGACCTCGATGAGAATAAGATCGGCATGTTCTCAATGGCGACCATTTTTATATATCACAGTGAATAAAAATAACATAATTTTTAAAAAGTAAGGACCCAAGAATTAAATCGGAAAGGGAAGCAACAAAATGAAACTCACAGGAGTAACACTAAATATAACATGCTGGTAATTGGAGAAGCTCTTCATTTGTCCTCGGCCTTTGGGACAGAAGTAATGACTTCGCACACAGAGACGGTTGTGAGATTAAACGCAGAATGCCTAGTTAGATTTCGGTGTCTGATAAACAATATATAATGTCCATATAAGCATATCCCAGATATCACATGGGCCATAATCACACGGAAAATCAGGTACTGTTTATCAGAAATTCGCATGTAAGTGGCGCCCTCTATTTTCATTAGCTAAGTCTGGCACCCGACATGGAAGACAGGCCGGCTCATCTCTAGGTTGTGTGAGGCGAGTCGTTTTTGCACCTGCAGCGAGAGGTTGGGTTGAGGATCCCTGCGATCACCGTTCTCTTTGACCTTGCTCTGTTTGAGAGGAGCGACCTCGGCGGCACGCCTTCCACCTGTCTCCCCAGAGCCAGCCTGTTCTGGGCCCGGGAGGGTGGACGCAACACATCGATGGGCTCCCTGGGCATGTGGTTCCCTGGGCATCTGGCCCCTGGTGGGTCTTGCTGATGGCAGACACACGCAGGAGACGGGGGGCCGGCCAGAGAGGCTGCCAGCGTGTTTTATTTTACCGGCTCCCCCCCTGCTAGGTTCTGGCTCCCGTTGGGCTCCCGTTGGTCTAAGGGGAGGTGACAGCCATGGGCAGTGCACTAACTTAGTAAACTGTCCCTTTTCTAGGTTCTCCTCAAATTACTAGGCTTGAGAGTGCCATCTTTTCCCTTCCTGAATCCTTTCGTGACAAAGATGAAATCAATATCTAAGGTCAAGGGTTGTATTCATGATCATGAAAGCATGAACTGCACCCCCTCAAAAAAAATTGGCGAAAAAAATGTCAGAGTTGGCGTGGCGGCTCTGCCATTCAGACACTGAGGTCTCGATGGGCACTTAATCTCCCTTATAAAACGGATATCTACTCCTGAAAGGTCCCCGGAAGAATGAGTAGAAATGAGAGTGTTAATCCGCCAAAAGAAATACAAAAATAAGCTCTGTGGAAATAAGCAGTTTATCCCAGGAATGCCCATTTCTTCCATAAAGCAAGACCGGAAATTCTGTCATTAGAAAACATTTGTACTCAAGCGGGTTCCAGAAACTTTGGAAGTCAAAATTTTTAGTAAGTGAAAAGGCCAAAGCTGACGAACGAGTCGCAGCTTGTCCGGAACCGTCCTTCCCCACAGTCCCTGCTCCTGGCCGCCCCTCCCTCCCAGGGCTCCTGGAGTTCTCCCCAGAACGGCCCCCAGCGCTTCGTGTCCAGCTCAGACTCTTGGATGACTCCTTCTACCACCTAGTAGATTTGCAAACAATACTTGCTAAACCCGATTGTATTTCAGCTCCCTCCACCCAATGGTTTTAGCAATGGAGAAATAAATTCCTCAGTTATGTCTCTAAACTTCTCGTAGGATTAGCAGGCCTATTGCGACATGGCCCCTTCTGCCTAGTAAAGGAGTCACACCTTGCAAGTAGGTGGATTCTTAATCGAGAACTAAGATCTTTCTTTAGAGGCTGGCCAAACTGGAAGGCTCCAGCTCAGGTCATCCTCTGTGTAGCAGAATTCTAGGCTTTTCTTGGCTTTGACCAGAGTATCTGAGCAAGGTAGTAGAAGGGCAGGAGAGAAGTCAAGAGAAAGACTAACTGTTCTTGTCAAAACTAGCCAAACCTGATAAGTTTTGTGGCTGGAATTACTTGTCCTGCTGAGCTAGGATCCCTCAGCAGATGACTCCACATCTGACATGCTGGGTATCACTCTCTCATCAAAACATAAACAGAGATAAGAGTTTCTTCTCAAATCTTTTATAGTTTCTAAGTATTCGTACACTTATTTCAACATGGTCTGTTTTCTATCTTGAGTAAATTTGGATGATTTCATTTAATACTGCATTAACAATGTTTTACTCCCAGCTGTCTTTCCCCAGAATTATTACCCATCCTCCATGATGTCATGTAAGCTCTGTCTCTCTGCTCAACAAGGAATGGGCTGAATATCACATCGTCGTAGTGAGAAATTGTCTCGCGTTCTAGTTAATCTCCCCGCTTAGATAGTGTTGGGCATTCTGTGGATCCTAAATTTCTATTTGGGAGTTAGTAGTGTTTGTTTATTCTTCTTTGAATATTTGCCACCTTTTTTCATATATTGGCAATGGTTGCATATGTGCAATGTTGCATATTATGTATTTATAATCATACAGTGTAGTTTCTTTTAGGTCTGCTTATAAGTTGAGAACAGAGGCAGACAGCCCTTTCATAAATAATCTCAGTAAGTTGTATAGAAGCTGATGAATTTCTAGTATTTTTCTCCCAGTCTTACGGAAGCGGTGTCCAAATGCCCTCTGTACAGGAAGTGAAGCGAGGACCCAGGTCTCTGGAGCATCGACCCTGGACCAGCCACGAGGTTCCACTCTTCACATGCCCTGTTTAGCCCCCATGGCTCCTTCACACAGCAGCTGCTGTGGGTCCCATTTTTTGATGAGCAAACTGAGGCTCACCGAAGTAGAGTAAGCTTCCCAAGGTCACTGAACTAATAATGGTGGCATCGGGACACTCATAGAAAAATGACACACCCGTGATCTTGCGACGGCCACGCCGAGATTTCCCGAACACCCGCTGGTGAAGCAAGCCCCGTGCTGAGTAGGCTACCCAGTAAGAGCCGGGTGTTGTCGTGAACTCCGTTTTACAAAGAGGGAGACGGAGGCTGAGCGAGGTGACGTCTCATGCAGAATTCGAGCCCGGCTCTGATATTATCCGTCCGCCTGCATCATGTGGCCTGTGCGTGAGCAGCTCTGATGAGAGCCTCGGGAGTCACACAGGGATACTGTCCTTTGGAACTCAGATGTTCTGCATTTCGCAGTAGCTCTATCTATATTAAAAATCTGCTGCACTCTGACAGGTCACGTTAGCGCTCCCAGGGTTAGCTGGGACTTTAAGTTGGGAATAAGCTACCATTTAGTGACACGAAGCTGCACAAAGACAAATGTACTTACTGTGTGTGTGTTTGTTTTTTTTTTTTAATGGAAAACGAGTATCCAAATTGTCTTGGAATCTGAGTTCCTTGGAGCACAAATGGGCGATGCTCAACTTTCGTTGAGAGGAGAGTGACCTATATAATAAATGCTAATTGTAGCAGGTTTTGAAAGCATGGTCTGAATCGCCTATGTTTACTCAGCCGTGGAGAATAAATTAGTTAAATGCTCGCCGGAACGACCAGCTGGAGGCGCACTGTTCCGGGGATTTCTGGTGTGCCCCTGGGCAAAGGGGACGATTGTCTCTAATGAAAAGGCTCATCGTCACCTGGCCACCCGGCGGCCAAATCTCAACCTTGCTGCTGTGGTTCTCGCATTTCTGTTTCTTTGCTCTTCTTCTGTGGATCTGAGAAATCTGTCCCGCAATCTAAAACCGACCAACTTGGGGCCCCTGTTCTGTGCCCGTTTGAGGTTTCCTACCCCATGGGGTCACTGGTCACCTGTGGCAGGGCTTGAAGGAAAGGTACATCTTCAAATTAACAGACACAAATCAAGATAAGGGATCAGAAGGGGAGGGGGCCATGTGCTCTGGGGCCTTGCGCTCCATCGTTTCCTTTTTCCATTTTTGTCACTGGCCTTTACTGACCGTCACTACTATTCGAGGCGATATAAATACAAAGCAATCCAATCTCTTAATTAAAATGGGATTTATCCTCGTTATGTAAACTATATCCTTACTAATATGTGCATTATAAAGTAGAATTTATCAAAGAATCTGAAGCTCCGGAATAACATTTTTTTCTTAAAACAATGAAAACTCTCGATTTATTCACGAGATGTTTATTCACAAGATGAGAACCTGCGCACCCCAGTCGCTGGTCTAGGCGTCTAGGGTTTCGTGAGGGGTCTTTGACTGACAACAGTTGATCAGTATAAAAAAGCAAGTCAGATATATTTCTGAGAAATACTTGCATCCGCAGCTCGTGAGTCTGCCTTAATTACACTTTCACAATTAGGCAGGCTGTGTGTCATTAGTTTCGCTGATAGCATTCTGCGAGTTATCACCTCATTTGCAAGCTCACATCTGCTGGCGGGGAGCCAGCCTCCCGTCCCCAGGCTGTGTTTTACACCCCCAGCAGTGCTGAGGCGCTGTGCTAAATCACAAATTGTCCTGCTGAAATTCTTTGGGAAAAACACACAGGGGCCTCAGATCTCACATAAACAAGGGAATCGAAAATTCTAGAATGACAGCATTTATTGCCTGTCCCTTTCAGGGCCCAACCCCTGGGGGCGTGTGTCTTTTGTTTCATTTTTTTTTTCTTTTTAAAAAAAATTTTTTTATGCTCTAATTCTTTTTGAAATGATTCTCAAGAATGGGAAAATGTAGTGATTCCTCTGGTCTTGATTCTCAAAACCAACAAAGTTGTCCTTCAGTCCAATTTTAAAAACATGAAATCGTTTCGAAAGGTGCCTGAGTTGTAGTAAGGGAAAACTCTATGAAATACTCTAAAAAAAAAAATGAAAGAAAGAAAAAAAAGTTGTACCTAGAGAGGTCAAGGAGGAGAGGCCAGTGTGAAGCAACTACATGTGACCAAAGTAGTCATTAGGTTTATTTTGGGGGGGTTGGTGCTAAGTGTGTGTTTGCAAAGAAAAATTGCCCAACTTAGTCCTGTCGCTCCGTAGCTATAAGAGCATACAATTAGGTATCTATTAGAGTTAATGCTTCACAGAGTAGATAAGAATACAATGGTTATGTTTGGAATAGTGGTTAGCACGGCCATAGTAAAAGTTGGGAAATGCAGGGAAGAAATCAACTCCCGTGAATACAGAGACGAGAGTGAGCTTCGTTCCTATGCCCGAGAGCGATGCCTTTCACCTGGAGCAAGGAGAAGTGAGCTCACAGGATGGAAGGAGGCCCCGCCCTCTTCCCCTGGGAGGTGCGTTGCTCTAATAGTTGCTATGGAGACTTGGGCAGCTCCTGAGATTTCTCATTTCACGCTCAGCTGGGGACCTTTCACGGACCCCCGGGGTGAGGGCTCAGCCTGGTATCTGTAGCACCAGCTTCCAGTACTGGTCCTTGCTGTGCCGTCCATTTGCTTGCTTACGGCTTCGTGGATGCGCTGTCACTCGCTCAGCTGCCTCTTCCCTCCAAGGTGCCTGGCACCTGTCCTGTCGGCCTCTCACGGTCCTTCCTTATGGAGAACCCAAACCCAGTCCTAACGAGGTAACCAGACCCCACAGCTCATGGGTTAGGATGATGCTTTTATTGTCGCAACTTATTGTTTTCACTCTTGAATGTGGTTCTGACTTTATTTGTTAAAGATAGGAGAAAATCATACTTTCGTAGCATTGTTCGATTATTTTTTGGTATTTCCGCCAATACTGAATAATGTTGGGTGATGAGCACTTTTCCTGAGCAAGGCCATCGGTCGCTCCCGCGAGCTTTATAGGCAGTAAGTGGCTTCTGTTGCAGGGGCTTCTATGGGAGGAGTTAAAAATGAGTTTATTCGCTTTAGGATAGTTTTTATTTTTTTCCTAGATGAATAGACATTGTCAATTCTTTTCCAAATCAGCATATTTGGTAGATTGATTAAAAAGTTTTCCAATCGCATCAGAGAGAAAATATACAAATATTATTATCTAGAGTGTCTTTTGTCCTTGAGCCAATATTATCTTTAAGGTCCAGGTATCCAACATCTTAGCAGGGATCAATAACGGCATTCATAGCACACATATTGTAGGTATTGTCGCTTCAACTTTCCGCACCCAAATCTGTGGCCCTTCGTCCTGTAATAGGAGCGTGGTCTGGCACTGGGTCTTATATTAATAACTTTCAGCAACAGTGGCGCCACATTGCTGCCATCAAAATTGTATACATTACACAATTAGACGTGTTTTTATATGGAATGAATGTGAGAAATAAGTGCTTTCTACAGTGGTTTAAAAATTCATCTTGACCATGTCTCAGGTGTTTAGAAAACAAGGTCTATGATATTTCTCAAAGTAGCCTCAATTGACTGTAGAATTTGACTTGTTGTATGTCAGCTGCGAACAGACTATGTCCCTCTATTTGTTCACACGGAGTTTAGATGTTTAAAGGGAAAGAGCCTGGAAGGGCAGTGTCTACACCCCCTGCCTCCAGCAAAGGCTGTGGGAAGCGCTTCGTCTCCGGTTTTAATAATTCTGTACCTTTATTGGGTGAAGCCACATCTATGTAAAGAGAGCAAGTCGTTTTCCAGACAGGAGCCTGAGCCCAGGCACGGGAAACGGCCCGGGGAGCAGCTTCTAGACGGGACTCAGAGAGAATGACCTCTGACCTTTCGCCGACCCCGCACCTGCCCTCTTTCCCCTTCGTAGTGGGTGCAGGCAGCTTCCGTCTCTGCGACCGAGTTCAGGGAGAGGATATTGTTGCACCACGTTCAATTTTGCTAAGCTAAATAAAGCGGATGGTAAAGGAAGCCTGATTTTATGTGTCTGTTTCTGTTATGGCTCATGCACATCGTTGTCATTTACCTGGCACGGAGGGCCAGCATATAAAGATAAAATCTAAAATATTTGCAACGTATTTCTCTTCACTGCCGAAATATAAAGTTTTACAGTGAAGAGAAAAAAATAAAAACATGACGACCCAAGCAGAAAATCCTACATGAGATGTTTTTAGAAGGACCGACAAAATAACCACACGCAGGAGCCCAGGTGGACAGTACATTCCCCCTGCCTCCCGCTGTCTGATGACAATGACCCATGGGCTTCCTGAGGCTGACACAGGAGTAATGGGCTTCAAAGAGCTAGGTTTAGAGTCCAGCAGACCTGGGTGGTAGCTTGGTGGTCTTGGTCAAGTCACTCGTAGGAAAAGTGTCTGGTTTCATTGTGGATAACTGGGACAGTAATAGATTGACATGAGTTATTGCGGTCAAGCGCTTAGCAGCATGCACGGTGTGTAGAGGCCGTGTACTTGGTATGTTGTGGTAGTTGGTATAGTTCAACTATACCAACAGTGGTAGAATTAGTAGGAATTGTCATTGTTGGATTTACAATTTTTTGCTCACCTGAAATTACAAATCTTCCCTATTACCAAGAATTGATTTTTCAGGATGTCTCATATGTTTGGAAGATTACATATAACAAAGAAATGGCCATAATTTTAGTATAACATCACATTTTAATAATTCGCGACTTTAGTTCTCAAATAAAAGTAAGGCGAATCCAATCACTGTGGAAAACTATCAATATCTTAGAAAGCTGGCCCGATCACAGTGCCATTCCACACTCAGGTATGTCCTCAATGGAAATATTTACCTGTGTTCACGATACACAGGTTCTAGAATGTTCTTAACAGCGCTCTTCCTCATAACTCCCAAAAGGAATCTATCCAAATTTCCCCAAACAGCTAAATGGGGAGATAAACTGAGGTATGTTTGCACAATATGCAACACTACAAAGAAAAGAGGATGAAGAGTGGACAGCCACACACAGCGTGGATGACCGTCACCAAGGCAGTGTTGACCAAAGGGAGCCAGACACGAAGGTTTTCTAGAAAGTTCAAAAACAGGCAACACTAACCTATGCTGTTAGTGGGTGATTGACTGGGGGATGAGTGGTGACCACAAAGACTCGGGGTTGGGGGTGGGGGTCCTTATTGTGTCTTAGGGGTGCTGGTCATTTATTGTGTCTTGATGTAAGCGTTGGTTACATGGGTGAGTTCAGCTGGTGAAAATTCAATTGGACTTTTCACTTAAAATAAATGTACTTTTCTCTAAGTGTATTTCACTTTACGAGAAAGTTTTTTTTTTTAATAGACGGATAAATATCAATGAAGAAAATGGATCATCTTTATGTCTTAAAATACTCAGTACCGTTTAACGATTTAAAAGGAAGTACGTGTCAGGATTTTCAATCAAATATATAATTTCGATAAAAGTCTGGAATAATTGTAAATGTGAGCTCAAATTAAAAGCACACGAATCAGGGTTGATAGACACTATATGTAATTGAGTATATCAAGTGCTGTGGGTTGTCACTTCTTTCCAAAATAGAGGGAAGAAAATGAAACATTGAGTTGTAATGTTCTTTCTAATGAGTAGGGTCGTTCAAGAAAATATAAGTACGTATGGTGGAAATAATTATAGGTGATTCATAAGTATCAAGAGAAATTAAATATTTATTTGAAATTCCAGGGCTGAACATCAGAGTAATTAGAAAATTCTGGTACAGATAAATACTATTGTAGCCATTATTACTTTTATTACTTTTTTTTTTTTAATTTAAAGAATGAGATCTTATTTCCCATGTCTTTTTTTCTTTGGTTCTTAACTTTCATTACATCAAATTTGAGTTTTCTATGGCAGACAGAGAACTGTTCTTATTTTTCTAGATTATTCAGTGTAAAGAGATTATTCTCATGTTCCTCTTAGTTTATGAGTATAGTGTGAATGACCTTTGAATGTATGTTTTAAAAATTTATTTGTAACCTTTCCACACTGAGATCCAAAGCACTCCAGAACTTTCGTTTTCTTCCTTAGGAACTTTCAAATATCCCAAGTTTATGCAATGAGAATACATACTTTGTAATTTAAACATAAAGATATGTAATTTTAGAAAGAAAGAAATATTATTTTTACAAGGTCTAGGCAAGGGTCCCCAACCCCTGGGCTGCGGACCGGTACCGGTCCGTGACCTGTTAGGAACCGGGCCGCATAGCAGGAGGTGAGCGGCAGGCAAGTGAAGCCTCCTCTGGATCTGCAGCCGCTGCCCAGCGCCAGCATCACCGCCTCAGCTCCACCTCAGATCATCGGGCATTAGATTCTCATAGGAGCACCTGTCCCTGGTGCCAAAGAGGTTGGGGACCACTGGTCTAGAAGTCCCGGTTTGTCAAACTATGGGTACTGGACTCAGGTGACGGGCTAAACCCTCTCAGTGTGCCCTCTGACCTTGCCCTCACGGTGGTTCCTGGCTCATGGTTAATTGCACTGAGCCCATCTCCACAAACACTCCAAATCTCTTTGGTTGGTTAGTTAAGACCACAAACACATTAGCTGACAAAGCTGTGAGCAACTTAATCTTAAACCTACGTTTTACTAAATATTTGTAATCATTATCATTATCATCCTCAATATTATCGTTATAAATCAAGAACTATGTGCCAGGCACTTACCTGTGCATGTCGCACGCGTTAAGTATTGAAAGCTCCTCACAACCCCGTGGCTGATATCAGCCCCATCTAACAAAGAAGGAAACTGAGTCTCAGGAAAGTTGAAGTTAAAAAAGGGTCCAAGTTCACATCAGGAATAAATGGTCAAGCCGAAGTTCAAACTCAGAATTAACAGGCCTTCCCCATACTATATCGCTTCTCTAAAATTATCAATATATCTGGACTACGTGCCTGCCAATGGGGACACTTCCACAGACATGCAGCCAGGTTTCAGATGAAGTTCCTGTAGCCGCGAGATCCCTGGTCTAGCAGGGGCGGGAGGGAGCATCACGTGGAGAGAGGGCATGATACCACATAAAGTAGCCTGCGGTACTGGATAACGGATAACATGACACAGAGTTTGCATCTCCTACAACATCGGCGGCAGGAAAGGTCCAGGAAACTGGAAGCACCTGGAATGGGCTGACTGATTTGCATGCGGAAGTCAGCACATTCGCCCAGGGACACCTTGACAGTGCCACTGAGGACAGCGTGACTCAGGTCACTAGACCAGGATGGAGGCGAGAGCAGAGCTCTGACGCCCACATGCATCATGGCGAAGAGGCCCGGTCCACTCTGGGCCGCCTTCCACTGCTCTGCAGGAGAAGGGGTCTTGCTGGCCAGCTGGCCCTCCGGGCAGGACGTGCCACCCTCCCGTCTGCCCGCCCTGACGGGCTCAGGTCTGAACGCGAAGACTTGAGTCCGAGGCTTAAACCAAAAATCAGAAGTGCGCCGGGGAAGCTGACCGCAGTGCTGACACTGTAAGAAACGAAAGCCTGACATGAATTACGCATGGCCGGCCGAAGGAGGGACATGGAGCCCCTCATGGCTGGAGAAGCTTCTGGAAGCTCCATGTCTTCAGCATCCAGAATGGAGCCTGGTGAGGTGACCACAAGCTTCGCAGTTGTTGGGGTGCTGGGCATTGTTTCTCTCTAAGAGGTGCAGATCCTCAGACGTGCTGCGCTCGGCGTCTGCGGAGCCGGGCTTCTGGGAAAGGAGGTCCCCTTGCAGGGACTCTCAGAGGACACATCAAGGGCAAGGTGTCGCCTGTCTCTAATGAACTCAGACCCTCCCTTCGGATGCACACGCGTGTGCACACACACACGCACGTTCTGCCTGCACACGCCTGAGGTCATCATTATTTATTATGTCTGGGGGGATGCTGCCATCCCCTGTGACAGCCGTGATTAATGATAATGTGCAAACCTGAGGTGATTTGCTGACATATTAGCTCTTTACGAGGCACCAGGATGGAAGCGGCATTTTCCAGAGTCTGCTCCGCTGGAGCCCTTGGGGGCCGCCTGGGCGTGGGGACGGAAGGGTGGGGACGGCGATGGCTCCGTGGCTGCTGCCGCATTGTTAGCCGTTCTGTGGGATTATTTGTTTATCATTCCTGGTAATATTTTGGATGGAGAAAAATAAGAGTCACCTACAAAAAAATAAGTTAGAAAGCAATCGAATGGAACTTAACGGGCTGCACAGGAACCTGCCAAGAGAGTTCTTGAGCCGTTTCCCGGAATCTTCTAGACCTGAGTGTGTGTACTTTGTAGTTGCTTGCTAGGCCACCATAACAAAGCAGCACAGTCTGGGTGGCTTAAGCGACGTAAATTTGTTCCCTCCCAGCTCGGAAGCCGGAAGTCCAAGGTCAAGGTGCTGGCAGGTTTGGTTTTTCTGAGGCTTCTGTCTCTGGTTTACAGGGGGCCATCTTCTCCCCAAGTCCTCACGTGATCATCCCTCTGTGTGCGTCTGTGTCCTAATCTCTTCTTATAAGGACACCAGTCATGGGATTAAAGGCCCCCCCCGATGACCTCATTTCAGTCACCTCTTCAAAGACCCCCCTCTCCAAGTACGGCCACGTTCTGAGATGCTGGGGCTTACACTTCAACCTATGATTTTGGGGACGCACGATTCAGCTCAGGGTCTAAATTGTCTGCTTAGCCGGGTCGCACAGGCGTGCGTGGCCCACGTCGCAGAGGAGCACAGCCCCATGTCGAGCACGCGTTTGTGGTCATGTCCAGCTTCCGGCCCACGGGGCAGCATGGCTGCCTTTGGTCAGCCTGTTTCGTCGTTGGGATGGCTTCTTGCTCCTCCTCCCCTTCGGTGAGCTACTGCTCATGTCGGTGCAGAGCCTCAATAAGCTTCATGCCAAATTCCCATATTTGTCTCACTACATCGAAATTGCACATTTGCTGTAACCTTACTCATCTGTAGGTCCAAGGAGAACGTGTCACTCGCCCGTGGATGCAGGTCCCTGTTCTTCTGT
>NW_011889051.1:175067-177545 GCF_000151845.1 Pteropus vampyrus
AAAAGAAATGACCGGATAAAATTGAATATGACAGCTGGAGTCTGGGAGAGAAAACCGCAAAATGTCCATAATGAAAATAAAGTAGCTAAACAAGAAAATTCATGATATTTTTTCTTGTATATGTGGCATTCCAAGGCTGCGGGTTTAAAACTGTGAGTTCTTTATTAGCCTTAAGTGAATCATGTTATTTTTAAAACCACAGTTCAAGCTTCACGACAAAGAGCGTCCTTAATGCTGGGCTCAGAATGCGGGAAGGACAGCCGGGAAATTGACCTATGACGTCCCTTTGCAGTTAGTTGACTCAGCAGAGACAAGGAAGTTCTGAGCCCTGGGCTTGTGTGAGCCAAGCTGGACCCGCAGGCCTTGCCTAGGTGAGGGGAGCTCAGGACAGCACAGGTGACTTTGCCGTGATGTGATTATAAGCCTGCCCCTGGCACAGATCCCCGGACTCAAGGCTTTTTATCACTTTTTCAATTTGATAAGCCAATTAATTTCATATTTTCATCATTTACACTTCTGAACATATGTCTTTGGAAAGCTTTGGATCTCTGAAAATAGAACGTTCTCTCTTTCATATAAAATAGTCATGTGACAGCTTCTACAGCTGTAGGAAAATGAATCACAAACATTTAAATAAATTTGTGGATAAAGATCAATTAAATATACAAGTAATTTTTGGATTAACTTCGTGTGTGTGTGTATGTGTGTAAGGGGATAGTGTATTGAGGTTAAGAAATAAAGACAATTGAAATTGTTTTTTAAAATAATTCTGGTATATCTTTGTGTCAGTAATAGCTTGCGGTTAAAGTTGATTGCTGTTTGTACAATCCCCTTTATTAATTGTTTAAAAACGAGTAAAGTAGTAATGATGAAAATGTGGGAGCCCTCTGGTGGCGAAAGGGGGGAACATACCTTTAGATACAGACCAGTGTCTTTATCCTTCAGCCTAAATTCATGATCACGAGGGTCAGTTATTGTAAAGCTACTGAATATATAAGAAAAAAACATGGATAAAAACATGAACAAAGTTAACCAAAATTTTTTAAAAATTAAATATAATTGCACTAGGAAAAAAAATATGATTTTAGAGGTGATGAACAGCCGGCCAAATTCAGCCGAGTTCTTATGAGTGTTTACAGATATGGACAGAAATGGAACCCCTCCATGCTGGGTCGCAGAGGGGCCTCAGTGTCCTGGAGCCTTGCTGTCCACTCTCAGTAATTCAAAAGCCCTTTGAGACACCCCTCCCCTCCCCCCCCAAAATTGCCACCACTTTGTCCTAAAGGAAGTGGGGGTAGGTCAGCTGGAGAGGAGAGAAGTTATGTGAGTTATCTTCAGGGGCGGGAGGGCTGGACGTAGAATATGATTCCACTCCTCACTGGCCAGGAGCGGGTGAGGGGGGCGGGGAAGCATTTCCAGCTCCACACAAGGAAGAACTTACTACTAAAAATGATATTGCAAAAAAAGGGGTCGGCTGCTTCGAAAGATAGCGAGTTCCTTGTCACTGTGACTGCGTGAGCAGAGGATGGAGACGGGCTTGTCAGCATTGCCGGGGAGGGGATTCGGACTTCCAGGGCTGGCCTGTGCTCCGTGAGCCCACCCAGCCCCCAGCCCTGGGACAGTGCGGTTTCAGAATTGTCAGGCACATGGGAGCTGCTGACGTCATCGGAGGCTGTCTGTTTGAATCGGGAGCTGCTGACGTCATCGGAGACTGTCTGTTTGAATCGGAATCCCAGGAATGGCAGGGGGCGTCGGTGCAGGAGGTGGGTCTAGACCAGGAAGAAGGTCATTTGTCACCTTACTTCTAAAGGATCAAAGCCCAGATCGCTTCCGATCTCCCGTGACGCGTGGTTCGTGAGCGATGCTTTTGGAATCACAGATGGCACTGCGCATATGTCCGTGGGATGCTGGTGTTTCTTTGCGAGCAACAGTCCCATTTATGTGGCACTCCTTGTGACCACATCCGCACATTTCACAGTCTTTTTGAGATTTTAGCAGGCACGATTCTGTCACCCAAAACAGTGAGGAGATGCTCCTCTTTTCTTATGTTTTAAGAAACCAGCAGACTTTAGATTTTGGCCATCTTGCCGACAATACTTTTTACCAAACATGTTTAGAACCAAATAAGTTGTCAGAGCCAGGGGTCATTGCCCGCTCCTTAAATATCTCAAGAGTTAGCTGTGACGCCCTCGGATGAGAGGACATGATTTTCCTCTCTAGAGAGAATGGGCGAACTCAGCTCATTACTTTAATGGGACACAGTTGACCTACATCAGTTCGAGCAGGTCGTTGTGCTGATACCCGCCTCCCAACCGCAGACATTCCAGTTCAGTTGGTCTGAGGTGCAGCTGGGCATTGGGACCCTTCAGAAAACCCTAAAGGATTGTAAGGCGCTGTGACGCTGGGAGCCAGCGCTCCGCTAAGCCAGGGGTTCCCAAACATCGTCACACCTGGGTGACTTGGAGGGCTTGCTAAACC
>NW_011889051.1:178580-180708 GCF_000151845.1 Pteropus vampyrus
TTGAGTTATACGTAGCTCCCCAGGTCCCCACTTCAGAGCAAACACTGTCACCCATTCTTTGGTTGTCCTTTCAGAGCTAGTCCTTGTATTTACAAACATATGCAAATATATAATTTACTTGCACAAGTGGTAGAATGCAACTCGCCGCTTTCTGAATAGTACGTTAATTCATGCCATTTCCTTACTGTTATAAACAGCTGTATGGTTTCTCTTTTATGAACACCCTTCTCTTACATGGCCATTCCTTTACCGATAAACATTTAGTGTTACTCAGCTGTTTTGCAATTACGAACAGGGCTGTAACGAATATTCTTAAAGTTATTAACTTTGCCCCTGACCCATGTATCTGTTATGTAAATTCTTAGACATGAACCTTCTGAGTCTAAAGTAACGTACATTTTTAAATTTTATATATTTTGCCGATTTGTCTCTGAGAACATTTAACCATATTCTTCGCCATCAGGATGGTGTGTGCACATGTGCACATCCTTGGCTGGCTCACGTCATCAGACGTTTTCATTTCTGCCGCTGAGACAGGCAAGAACAGCACCTCATGTGTTCGATTAGCCTCTCTCATTACCAGTGAGTCAAACGTCTTAAATATTCCTTTGTGGTCATATTTCCTTTTCAATTAACCATCAATTTATTTATCTCTCATCCATGTTTCTTTTGGGTGGGTTTTTCCTTAGTGATTAACTCACATGATTTTATCACAGTTTAAGTAACTATCTATCTCTTTTCCAGGATGTGAATTACAAAATTTTTTCTCATGTTGTTTGCTTTTGCTTTACGGGAATATTTGGCTTTTATATGGTTGAATTTGTCAATTATTTATGACATCGCAGTTTTGTACCACGGTTAGAAAGATGCTCCCTATCTTAGGTCATATAAAAACATTCCAATTTTTCCTCTATTAATTACATTATTTGTGTTGTTTAAATCTCTGGGACTTCTTTTGATATGATGAGTTAGGTAGAGATGCAATTTCAATATTTTCTAGAAGTTCCTGTTGCCTCCACACCATTGAATAGGTTTACTTTCCAGTGATACCCAATACCATTTCGATTTATCAAATGCTAAAAAATTTATATTTATTCCTCTTTCCAGTCTCCTTTCTGTCCCATTTGTTTGTTTATGCACCTCGTCACAGCCTTAAAATATATTAAAATATCTGGTAGATCTATTTATTTATTTATTCTTTCTTTGGAGATTTTTTTCCGGCTATTTTTGCATGTCTGCTTTAAAATTAGATTATATAGATGGTGGGTAAATCTGCATGGTATATCATTAATGTGGTTGGAAACGCATAGATTATTTCAAGAATTGCACTCAGAATATTAAGCGTTCTCATCTTAAGTAGGGGTTGCCATTCCACTTACTCAGATGCCCTTTTGTATATCAGAGAAGCATTTCAACATGTTGTTCCCATGGTTTGTACACATTTGTTACATTCATGCTTCTTGCTCCTATTGTGAATAAGATCTTGGTTTCAAAAGTGCGGTTGTTTGCAGGTACTTAGGCAGTCTCTTTCTGCATTGTATTGTGATAATATTGTGTACAAATAATGACAATTTCCTTTTCAGTATGCATATTTCTAATTTCCTTTCCTTATCAAATTGTAGTATGTGATTAATTTATGTATTGTTTATTAATTAATTTAATATTAATTAATGTATGTTATAGCACCACCATCTGTGATTCATTCCCTTTTATCATTTTTAATTTTGTGTGTCTGTTCTCCTTTTCTTGGTTAGTTTAACCAACCGTTTGTCTATTTTGTTATTGTAAAACTTTAGATCTATTCAAGAGATCTA
Source organism: Pteropus vampyrus (assembly GCF_000151845.1). Lineage (NCBI taxonomy): Eukaryota > Metazoa > Chordata > Mammalia > Chiroptera > Pteropodidae > Pteropus > Pteropus vampyrus. The sequence goes on from NW_011889051.1 coordinate 180,395, forward strand.
ACATCAGTACTTTCTAATGCACTGATTCTTGAATTTATATTTAATAAATTTTTTCCTTTTGGTTTACTTGTATGAATTTTATTGATCTTTTTTCTAATTCTGTAAATCAGATACTTAATTCACTTATTTGCATTCTTTTTTTATTATTATTTATCTAAATGTATAAGGCTTTGCAATTTCTCCCAAGTATTGATTTAGACATATTACATAGGTTCTGATGTGAACTTTTCTTTGTGGCCTAATATGTCTTCAAGATTAGTAGTTTTTTCCTTTGTGGCCTAATATGTCTTCAAGATTAGTAGTTTTTTCCTTTG
>NW_011889051.1:180758-182740 GCF_000151845.1 Pteropus vampyrus
CTTTGTGGCCTAATATGTCTTCAAGATTAGTAGTTTTTTCCTTTGTGGCCTAATATGTCTTCAAGATTAGTAGTTTTTTCCTTTGTGGCCTAATATGTCTTCAAGATTAGTAGTTTTTTCCTTTGAGTACTAGAGGGGCAGATGCATCTTCTGCCTTCAGGTTATAGAGTTAAGCAGATTACATACAGATCTAACTCGTTAACCGTGCTGTTTAAATCTTCGCTGTCTCTATTTGATCACTCACGGCTGCGAGAAGTAAATTAAAGCCTGCTGTTACTAAAATGTTTCCGTCTATTTTTCTTTTATGTCTTTGAGGTTTTACTTTATGGATTTTGATGTGATAGTTGCGTTCTGTGTAGCTATTCAGACCTCTTGTCTCTTCGCTGCAGACTACGTCCCTTGCCATCGCGGAGGGCCACTCTTTGTCACAGGAACGCTCCTCACCCCGACCCTGGTTCCTCCGCCCTCCAGCTTATCTGCCACATAGCAGCGTGAGCAGCGCTTTCTCTGCCTGACGTGCCTTTCCGCATCCTTAATAGTCAACTCTCTTAATAACTCTGAGACTCACCAAAATGGTATATAATTAAATTTGTGATCCAACATGGGAGTACGTTTAACAAACTTATGTGCTGTGGTGCTATATCGCATATTATATTATGCTTTCTCTTTATATTGCTTTTGGGTTTTTCCCCCTTTTGTTCTCTGTGTGTGTTTATGTATTTATTTTTTTATGTTAAGGAATGTTGATGAGCTGTTTTTAGTTCTTATAATGGTTAACTCTAATAACACATTTTTGCGATATATTTGATCTTCTTCTTCTAATGACAGTATCACCCCCCCCCAAAAAAACAATATTAACTCTTCATACTGACCTGTGATGAAATTGTAGAGAATGCCAACCCCCAATTTTACTTAATTATACTTATCTTGTGTTTACATTTATTTTGTGATTGATTTAGCACCATCGAAGGATCTGTATTTGGTTCCTGGCAATAAACATTCCTCTCTCTGCTATGTCCCTTCTCCCATGAACTGTTGTTAGTTATAGTAATTCTAAATTGCCATGATTTAAAACAATCGATATCTATTCTATAAATCCCACAGCTGTTCGACTCCTAATCCTGCATATAGAACTAATGCCGATTCAATCCTTTTGCCATGATTTCTTGATCCGTGCTTCTGTTATTTTATTATGAACATTTTTAAACTATAGGAAAATTAAAGTAATTGTACAGAGAACACCGTTAACCATCACCTCCATTCTACAGTTGACATTTGGTTTATTTGCTTTATCAGCTAGCTAGACATTCATCGATCCCTTTATCTATCCATCTTATTTCTTCATGCATTTTCAAATGAGTTGCAGATGATTTTACGTTCTCGAACCCTTTGGCATATACATTATTAACCAGAGTTCAATATTAATAGTCTTCATTCATGTTTTCTGTTAGCTAATTGTTTTTATGTAATCGTGTTTTCATTTGAAATGTGCTCCGAAGTTTTTACCATTGAGTGCAACTTTGTCTGGGCATAACATTTTGTTTACGTGAATATTTTATTTTGTTCCACTATATTCAAATGTGGGATATTATTGTGAAAAAAGATGAATGCAATGAAGATTTACTTTTTTCTTTTAAGGGATTTGATTATTTTATTTTTTCACCCAATTATAAAATATTTCTTCAAAATTTCTATAAAAAAAAATTCTAATACAGACAAAGGTCTTTTCGATTTTTCTCTATCAAATATTCTTAGGACATTGTGACCATAGAATGTATGTATTAACATCTCCTTATCCTGATTATTTCTGCATTATTTCCTAAATAATATTTTTTAGTTCATTTATGTGATTCTCTTACCTATAAATCTTCCTTTCTTCCATATGTCTCTTAAGTCCTTTTGTCTGTCTATCTATCCATCTGTCCGTCAGTCCACCTACCTACCTACTTTAACTATTTTCCTAATCCAGTCCTACTTATTAT
>NW_011889051.1:182790-203814 GCF_000151845.1 Pteropus vampyrus
TTCAAATGTGGGATATTATTGTGAAAAAAGATGAATGCAATGAAGATTTACTTTTTTCTTTTAAGGGATTTGATTATTTTATTTTTTCACCCAATTATAAAATATTTCTTCAAAATTTCTATAAAAAAAAATTCTAATACAGACAAAGGTCTTTTCGATTTTTCTCTATCAAATATTCTTAGGACATTGTGACCATAGAATGTATGTATTAACATCTCCTTATCCTGATTATTTCTGCATTATTTCCTAAATAATATTTTTTAGTTCATTTATGTGATTCTCTTACCTATAAATCTTCCTTTCTTCCGTATGTCTCTTAAGTCCTTTTGTCTGTCTATCTATCCATCTGTCCGTCAGTCCACCTACCTACCTACTTTAACTATTTTCCTAATCCAGTCCTACTTATTATAGACAGCATCTGCTTTCTTTGGGCTGATCACAACATGGCAGTCAGTTCGTGACTGACAAATAAAATTCCTTTCTTTCTGTCCTGTGCTCTGAACTGGCTTATGTTCTGTCTCCCTCTTGTCTGTACTTAGCCTTTTGCCTCTGCTTCGAGCTATTCCATTATTTCATTAAATTATTTTCATTCATGGCTACATAGTTTGTTTAAACACTTAATTGGCTCAATAGCTACTTTTTCTAGTTCGGTGTTTATGTTCTATATGTTTTTCCAGTACTTTCCTAACCCTGTCTTGTGTTGTATTTATATAAACCCATGCTGTGGACTTTTTGATTTATTTCATGCTTTTCGGCGGAAGGCCTTCTTAGGTCAGGTCCTTGTAAAAGGTTTCTTCAGGGTGGAATCATAACCGGATTAGCAGGAATTATTCCCAATGTGTAATGAAGCAACTTCTGACATAGCGCTATATTAACGTATGAGTTATTTCCCTTTGCTTCTCTCTAGCCAGCAGAAGTCAGCAGGTCCTGAGCTGCTTCTAACTCTCAGCATCTCCTCTCCACCCATGTCCTGTATAGATGGGGAGAGAAATTATGCAGTCCTCCCTTTCTTGCTGTTCACGGTGCCAGACAAGCCCTGGGGAGGCTCCAAACCAGCCCGCAATCATATTACCAAAGTTTGTGATTAATTAAGCCATTAGCTGCTAATGCTTCTCGGTACGATTCCTCTACTTTGCAAAGACTGCTTTTCTGGCCCTGCCTGAGCTGCTACAGATGTATCTTCTCGTGGTCATTTTCCAGATTTCCATCCATTTTTCCCTGAGTTTATAGAAATTTCTAATATTTTGGAAGACAAATTGTATATGACATGAGAACGTTGATGAATTTCTTCCATGAAAACCCTTCTCCGGGTGAGAAGCAGACACGTGGCCATACCTCTTATTTCTAATAGAATTCTTTTCTGTTCTAGGTGGTAGCTTTGTAATTGCTGTATTGCTTTTCCTGTCTTATTCCTACATTCTTAAAGGCGGGAAATTTGGATAAATGAAATTTGGGTGCTTCCCTCAGAGTAGTCTCGAAAATGTCTACATACATGGTTTCACTTCATCCTTTTGACAATCCTTCAAAGTGGGCGTGGGCGTGGGACTCTCATTTTACCGAGAAGGAAAGAAACTCTGGTAGGTCACCTGCCATGGCCAAGGTCACACAGCTAACACATACTAGGGCCGAGTTCTCGACACCCTTCCTGCCGTCAGCACGCCACCTCCCGTACCTGGGAGCAGAACCCAAACGCGAGAAGAGAGAGTCCTCAGATCACCACGAGAGCTTTGACATTTGAAACAAACGTCAAAATCAGAGAAAACAGGAAATTGCCTGTGTTTATCGTGAGCAGACCTTGCCATGGTGGCAGACTGTCTAATTGGCTCATACAGGTCTTTCCGTTTCTGTATATGATTCTGCTCGTTACTATGCAGTCCCGCTCATCCGCGCTGGGCAGGGATTTGGGCCACTTCCAGTCTTTGTTCCCATGTTGGGACCCTGTTGGAGAGTGGACTGGCTTTCACGTGATGTGGATATTCCTAGGCAAGGACTTCACTGCATTTAGATATGATGGCTGCCTTTGCTAATCCAGGGACCGAGGCTTTTACTTCTTTTCGGTCTTATCTAGTGAGCGATCCATTCATCTCCTGGTATTTTCAGGAAGGATCATTTTACAGGAGGGCAAGGGCTGTTTGCTCTGTATCCAACCCCAATGCTTCACGCATTTTAATTTGCACTATAAATGTTACAGAATTGTTACCCATTCTTAAGTAAAAAGTTGTAGCACTTTTGAGGTGCTGCTTTTACTTATTTCTCATCATCATCAACAATAGTAGATATTTACTGACATTGTACGATCTGATACACACATGGATGTTAGATTTCTCTTCCTAATATCATGGATCAAGAGAGGGATGATGGCCCTCCAGCACGGCTGAAAGAAGGTCGGGAGCAAATGACGCTCTCTGAAATATTTGCAAAAATGCAAAGGAAAACATACATTCTGCAGGCATGATTGCAGGGAGGATGCAAAGTTGTTTGCCAGTCATACTAAAAATGTGCCAGGATTGCAGCTGTCAGCTTGTCAGCATGACCTTTTCTAGTGTCACATGCCATAGAATTTTATGTCACACTAAGACAATATGACAGAACTCTGCATTGCTTTTTCAGTAAGTCTCCCCATCCTCCTCATCATCTCGAAAAAACATTCTTAAAGGAAAAGGGGCATGTTCATCACATATAAATTCTGTGAGCTCAGAAAACAGATGGAAAGTTTACACATTAATTAGCTTTTATGTGATTGCATACAAGAGTGTGTGATATTTCTTGTGTGTGCATGTGTGTGTGTGTACGTGTGTGCAATCATGTGACATGCACACTCACAGCCCTTAGAGTGCAGAAACAGAGGCGGCCATCTTTCTGTCTCACAGTGGAGAGGGAAAGATTGAAAATATCAGAACTCCTTTTAAATGTCATTCTGAATTTAATATAGAATTATCTAATTATATCTAATTGAACAACTGAAACATAAACTACTGATTTCATCCTCAGTCAGAATTTTGCAGATTTGTCCCATTTTTTTTTTCTGTATAGAATATAGCATTTGGCATAAATCCTAGATCAGAGGTTTTTTGCAGCTGTATTACTGAGTATTGGCCTTGATGGAGAATTATTTGCATCATATATCAAGGAGAAAATCCTGCCATATCCAGTTGCTTTTTTTCTGTGGACAGAGAACTCTCACACACACTGGTAGCAGCCCCTGCTTGCCTGAGCATCCATGCTATATTGTGTGCTTGATATAAACCAAACATAAAATTTTCCTCTCTACCAATAGCCAGATCATATATTTCATACTTTGTATAATACTAATAGGTGATTATAGTAACTATTGAAACTCATTTTTAATATAAAAATAGGTGTACATGATAAATAAGAACTACATGTCGTATCACTCTTTATTTAATTTCTTAACAGCCCTAAAATATCTTTACCTTATTCATGTCTGTGTATATACATCTGCCATACCAGCTTGTGTAAGATGATAATCGTTCAGAAGCCCGTTTCGAATATTGAGGTTTTATCAGTTAGACTGATGCATTTTCAGGGTATTTTCCAGGATCACTTTTTGTCTTGGTGTGTATTTTTACTGCTCTGTGACTACTCTGTCATACTCTGTTCTCCATGTTTTAATCATCTCGATTTTGTATGGCTAGGCAAAAACAAGTACTGTTTTTGCAGTCTGCCTGGTTGATAGGCCTCTCAGCACCTCGGCATCTCAGGAGGTAACGCGATGGGATGTAACAGGTGTCTTTCAGCAGTGACACCGACTATCGGGGGACTTGCTGTTATAACCAGTATACACGGCGAAGTAGTAATTCCTTGTTAAATATTGCATTCAAATGAATCATCTAAATGTTTTCTGGTATGTACACAGCTTACAGCTGTCCCGGAATTCTAACCATCGCGATCTGATTTATTTGCACATTTAAACACAGTTCAGCATGTGTTCTCCTGGAAACAGTCGTGACTAAATTACTATCATTATTGCGCTTTACCACACCAATGTTTAATGCAATTGAGAAAACGATTTTAACTTACTTTATTCTGACAACTGTATGTACCTGGCGCAGACTTAATGTGATACGGACTGTGGACACACACTCACACGTCATCTTATGAACACACCCCCTGGACAGGCGACCCCGAAACACTCAACTCTCTCATGTATTTCATATACCATTAAAGCACGTCCACTAATTCTTTATGAAGCTTTATGTTTCTTTCAACAGGAAGGTGGGGCGCGGTCTAAGCTAAGAGGAGCTATTATGGGAAACTGGACAATAATAGTTAAGTATTGTCATTTCATTAAAATTCCATCCATTTTATTTTACAAACCCTGGAGCCTGGCCTTCTCTTCTACATGGCCCTTTGGAGTCTGAACGATTTGGCTTCAGCCGTTCTCTGAGAGACCAATGTCCAGTGATGACTTGCTAAACATCTCAGAAATCTCTCGCTGCCTTCTGTCCCCTCCCGCCCCGCTTAGTCCAGTGAGCTATATGAAAACTATGGGATGATTTATAGACCTGGCCTTGAAGGACAAGACAGAGAGACTCTCACGTGTCCTGGGATGGCCCAGCTCGGCCAACTGGCCAGTGCTGACCAAGACAAAACCTTGATAGGAGTGCAGGTGAATCACAAGATTCACTAACTTACAAAATGTGATCGAAATCCCAAGATGCAAAAGCAAAAAAAAAAAATGTTCCTAGTAATTCCTGTATGAATTCTGTACGAATTAAGCAGCCTCCTAAGCATTGTCTTTCAGAGCTGAAATGATGTCCACAGTTAAAAACCTGTGGCAACAACAAAATACACCTTCAGTGAAATCTCAATCTGGCCCATAACTGTGCACAACCTAAACTCATGAGCCCAGGTGGCTTACGTAAACTGAATATATACAGAAGGGAAAATCTCAAAACTTTGTAAACGAGTTTCATTTCTGAATGAAAACCTACGTGAAAATATGGGTGATTAGTCAAGTTTGGAAGTCATGGTCCATGAAAGCCATGGACTCTTAAGCCTAGAGCTTTGTCCCTGTAAATATTATTTTTCAAAGCCACCAAGCTTGCACTTATGGGTAAAGAAACATTGATTGTGTGACCCAAAGTGAAGTAAAGAAGGAAAGAAGGAAAGAAGGAAGGAAAGAAGGAGATTCTGGCCAAAATTTGAAGCAGACAATGGTATGCCAGAGACATCTGGGGTTCATTTTTAAGTGCTAGTCTGGGTCCAAGACATTTAAAAGCTGCAGACGCCACAGGCTCTTCAGCAAATCAAGCAAATGCGTCTGCTGGTTTTCCCAGCATTCAACACGAGGAGAATGCCTCACACAATATTTTATGTTATGGTATTTGGTTTGGTTTGGTTTATACAAGTGCCATAGTCCCATGGAATACCAAAAAAATAAAAATTCAAAAAATCGTAAATCATTAACCAGTTCCTACATAGCATTCTAGAACTTTCCAGTACATAGTAACATCTACTCTGATGTATATTCAGAAATGTCACTAACCACCTCATTGACTAGTTATTCTGTATGTCTCAAGTCGGAACCTGCTTAAAAGAAACCGAAAAAAAAATCAAACTTAATATATTTGATTTTATTTCCGCAGTTGAGGAATGATTTTTATTGCTTTAGCTACTGTAGGTGTAGTCATTCTGTTTAAAATTACGGTGATTTACAGAGTTAATAAAAAATAGGCTTAACTCAAATATATAATTGTGAGAATTCCTATGAGGAAAGAGAAGCCTAATCTTGGTTAAGAAATTTAAAATGGTTTCTTTTATCAGGGAACTTTAATCAAAGTTGAATAGAAGATGTGTTAGCTTCTAGCTCTGCTGATTAACTCAAAGGTATCCATGTGTTTTTGCCTTCAACAAAAACTACCCATAAAGGAACGTGGGCATAGGCTTTTGGTGATTCAATAAAACTATCTTAAAAAATCAGTTCAATCACTAGACTATAGCTTTAAAGAATACAGCATAGAAATCACTTATTTTGGTCACACATGAAAATCTGTGTCAGGTGAGACTTAATCTTGATTCCTCAAAAGTGAATGTGATGACTTGATATTTTCTTCTCCATTTTTAATTTCTGAGAATGCGAGAATGCAGATTAGTATCATGAGTTTATAGTTGACGTCGTGAGAGACACAGTGTTCATGGGGGAGAGGGAGGCTGTAACTGGGAAAGGTAACTATGTATATAAAGATATTGTGGCAGGCAGAATAATGTCCTCTCAAAGATGCCCCCATTTAATCCTCAAAACCTGTGACTATGGCACATCACATGGCAAAGGGAGTGAAGGTTACAGATGCAAGTGAGTGACCCCGAGATGGAGGGAGCATCCTGGATTATCCAGGTGGGCTCAGTGTCATCACACGGGTCCTAAAAAGCAGAATGCCTTTCCCGGCACCGTCACGCAGAGATATGACCACAGAAGCAGTGGTCAGAGGGATGCAGTGTGGCCGAATTTGAAAATCAAGGAAGAGACCACGAGCCAAGAAATCTAATGGCCTCTAGAAGCTGGAAAAAGCAAAAAAATATATGTAATGAACACAGCCCTGCCCACCCTGGGTGTAACCCGAGGACACCCACCTCCAGCTGCCGATACCCAGAAGTGTAAGGTAATAAACGTGGGTCGATCTGAGCCAGTATGTTCGCGGGTACAGACTGCAGCGGCAGCGGGAAGCGCGTTCAGGTACAGATGTGATCTCACGTTCTGCCTCTCAGCCCTGAGACAAAACGGTAAGAACTCAACTTCGAGGTGGTGGCGGTGAGCCTGCAGCCGCCCAGAGCGAGGGAAGCAGGCTTTCTGTCTGCAGAGTGAGCAGACTGTCACGCGGGTGGCTTCCACGTTGCTCGTGTGAGGGAGCGTGGCCTTCGCATTGCATTTTGTTCGACGTATGCCAGAAACGGTTTAATTTTATTAGGCCGTGACAGGACGAAAGTCTACATGAGCAAAAATCCTCTTTGGTAAAGCAGGTGGATTTTTAAGAGGAAAGCAGTCAGATAAAAGTATGGCTTTGATTTTTTTCTTTTACCCTCAAAAATTCTAAGTAGGTGTAAGGTGGGTTGGTGTAAGCATCACACACCTACTCGTTAAGCAGCCATACTTTCCAGAGTGTCTCATGGGCGAGTAGACTTTTTCACAAATAAGTTGTTTAATTGAGGAGGAAAAATGTCAGTTAACAGTAACAGAAATGTGGTTATTCTTTCTAAGAGAATTATAGCTGCTCAGAGTACAAATGCGTCGTATTCGGAGTAACCATGCCGAGAAGGTGACATAAAAGGGATCGTGTGTGACAGATGACCGCCGGGCCCCAGAGGCGACTGCCATCAGCGTCAGCATCGCTCAGTCCTCGCTTGCTCAGGTGCGGTGCTGTCCTGGCTGTGCCGAGTGCTGGCGTCGTCACCAGAAGTTCCCCTATGGGACTTGGACGGTCATAGGGATTTATGTTTTCATTCTTAAATACAGTTTCCAACGTGGGACCTGCGGGTTTCTCACGGGACGCACAGCGGCCTCCCTCGTGTTGGGTATGATTTCCTCGGTGGTAGTCAGCAGGGTGATTCCTTTGGGGAGCAGGCCGGGCCCCCGAGTTGCTGAGGGTGATTCTGAAGTGAGGTTCCCTTTGCGACGTGCTCAGCAGTTGGCCTCCCCTGCCCACCGGAGCAGGCCAGTGAACACTCAGAAGATCATGTGCTCAGACATGCGCTCGCCAAAGAAAACTCGAAGCGGTTTCTCGGAAACAGGCGTTTTTTGCGGCTAGAGGCACAGGTGTTTAGGCTCTAGGTGCCCGGGCAAGCTCATGGAGCTCAGGCTGCCTCTGTGGAGCAGCAGAGAAACAAACGGGCACATCACCGCCAGTGCTGGGGGTGTGCTTGCATGGTCCACCCTTCCCTCATCATTGTCCACCCATCCCCCATTCACTTTGTCCACCCCTGTCTACTGTGTCTACTCCTTGTGTCACTCTGGGCAATGTCAGCTGACCTGGCCCAGCTCTCCCATTTCTGCTTTCTATAACCAGACACGGCCACATGGAGGCCAAGCCCCGAAGTTACCCAGGCCCCTGACATAACGCAGTTTCTCTGTTTGAAGAGACAGGGGACAGGTGGCTGAGACGGTGGTTCCTCGTCATGGCTCAGCAGCATCCCATGTCACTCATTCATTCCCTAGCCATCCAGCAGGTGCTTATGCAACGGGGCATGTTCCTGTGCCCACCTCAGCAGGACCGTGGCACCTGCTCTGAGGGCTGGCACCCACCCGGGTCACACGGCCATAAAGAGAAGGCCCCAGTGGGCACCGGCCTACTCAGGCTCCCCTGCCTGAGCCAAGGTCTTGTCTTTTCCTTTCCTTCCCATAAAGGAATGTGATCCTAACATTATATAGCGCACAGGGGTTTTTTTTAGAGATAAAAGGAAAATGCTAGAGTCAGACGGAGATGGATACGTGGAAGAAAAGGAGGCTTGATGTTATTTTTAAGGAGTTTGGAACATCCAAGTAATGGCGTGACGTCAGTGCTAAACACACCCCGGTGCCCTCTGGGCACTGAGCCCACACGTGTGGTGTCTGAACACACCGTGCTTGCACGAGCTCTCAGGCAGGAAAGCACAAGGGGCCTTGGCTCCGTGGCCGTGTCCCCCAGTGGGTTTTACATAAGACGGAGCTGTCTTCCTTCTGTCCTGTCTACAAAATAGCACCTTATAAATCTTATCAAAAAACTTCACATAAAACCAAGACACGAGGACTTAAAATCCTGTGAAAATGATTGTCAAAATTAATGCCAACTAAGGAATCTAAAGGGTTGAACCTCACAACTCACACGGATGACACTAGTGCCCTTGATAAAATGTCTCTGTTTTTTATTGTCAACAGCCATTACTTGGACATTCAACATTATACTTGTTGAATAATCTGGCTGCCACTTCTCTGTGCCTGGTAGGTAGTGAGGTCTTGGGCAGGAGCACGAAGCTCAGGTTCCTGCTGGGCCTTTGTCCCAGAGCGGCAGGTGTTTTGATGCTATACAGGCAGGGGGACCGTCCTTCAGCAACGCGCTCATCGTCACGAGTCACACTGTTCTCCAGCGCAGAGACCTGTTTCTTAGGCCAATGGGCTGTCTTTGCATTGACAATAGCAGAGTCGGAGGATCCGCCTGCGGTGGGAACCGCGAAGCCCAAATCGTCAGAGAAAACGAGGCTACGCTTCTCTCTCCAGGAGAACGTAGAGCGTTCCGTGTGGGCTGAGCTGCGGGTGGCGGCTGCCACTGTGCTGCGGGGTGATCTGAAGAAGGTGCAGGTGCTTCAAGGCCAGGGTCAGCTAACTGGCATCCGGAAAGCAGCCCATCGTGCTGCTCAGTCCTAACTGGATTTTTAGAGGACGTTCTGCCTTGGTGCCTGCAGATTTTGTGTATGACCTGTATGCCAGATGTTCAGTTTGTACTCTCCCTTACCTAGCTGGAAACCAGGTGATGGGGAAGGATGAGCATTTATGAGAAGGGCTCTTGCAGTAAACCGGAGTGGACGATGGCCTTTGGCAAATTCGGGCACCAGGGACGGAGGAAGAAGCCTGGGGCCCAGTCTTGCGGCATGGAGCAAGGGGTTGTGGTGGCCGGCTTTCGATCAGGAAGAGGAGGCACAGGAGCGGCTGGCCTCTCCAGCAGGCTGCCTGCTCTGGGTCCTTTCTGGGGCTGCTCTGGAGTAGACGGGTGGGGGACTGGGCAAGAAAGACAGATTTATAATGAGCAAGCATCAGAAGGTTTAACACCGCAGTCGCTCACTGTAAGCACAGCGCTGTTAGGGGCTCTCATGTTCTTATCGCTAGCGATTCTCAGGTGAGGCTGTGGGGTCTGTAATCCATTCACTGGGGGTGGGGCACAGCCAAGACTGTCTGCCCTGAGGGGGGCTCCGCCCTCTCCATCCGTTGGCTTCGCACATTCTGGGACCGATGACGTGGGAAATCAGAAGGCCGCCCGTGGGAAATAAAGCGCGTAAAATAAACGTTTAGGCAAGAGGGGGTTCAGTTCTATGCTGCTGCTTCTGCTTTGCTTTCGAAGGGCTTCAAGTCGAAGGTGGGATTCGAGGCACCCCTTAAGCCGAGAAAGAGAAAGCAGCCATGCTCAAAGCAAAGCCAGAGAAAGGGCCGGAGGTGCATGGGGGGTCCCCGGCCGATGAGATCGTCGGGTGACTCTTGGGGGTCAGCACGCCTGGCTGGTCACCTGAAGGAGCACGTGCTGGTCTAAGGGAGGCAGTGGTCTGTGTGGCTTCGGCTCGTGCACAGAGCAGAGGAGATCCTGCTGAGCATCATCCGCGCAGGAGTTCACACACCGAGGAGAGCTCTGGCTGCTCCGACCGCATTTTTAAGGAAGGGATGCTCGTGTTTTGGGAACCCGTGGAGGAGATTTTTAAGGTCCCGAACTGTGAGAGAGTTCTGTCTCTTCCACCCCAGAGAGAGAGGTGACATGGCCAACGGGAAGCCATACAGGAGCCGGGAAATATTCAGTGGCCCGAGCTTTCAAAGCGACGGAGAGAGAAGAGCTTAAGGCGTTGAATACTGTCACCCCCACTGCACCTACAAAGAAAAGTCTCTTCGTGCAGGATTTTTACCCACTTCTAGACATTTTGACCCAGGCCTCAGGTGTGGTAACAAGTCTCCCCTCTAAAATCTACCTGGGAAGAGGTGGGGTGAGGTAACCTCAAGATCCTGTGGGACTATGAGGTTCTGTGATTGGAAGAATTAAGTGCTTTGGGTTACCAAGTAAAAACAGAATGTGACTTAAAGAGACTGTTCACTTAGGTCATCGGTCTTGGAAGAGACCCGTGTTTGCGTTACCCCGGAGTGAGCTGAGTCCCCTCACAGCCCAGAGACCAGCACGCAGGAAAGGCTTGTGGGTCACTGGGTGGAAAGCATAGCAAAGTCTGCGGCAGATGGAGATCCATGGTGGAGAGACGGGCCGGGAGGAAAGCCGGGCAGAGCGAGGGCCACGCAGAGCAGGGAGGTGGGCAGCAGGGCCCGTGGCAGCAATCCATGCTGCTCCGGAACCTTCCAGTGCTCAGTCAGGAAAGGCACCGGGAAGCGAGAGAGCCGGGTTCTCCTCTACTGTGGAGCAGGTGACACATTTCGGGCCTCAGTACTCACATCTACCAAATGGGAGCACGAGGGCCAGGTGCTCCCTCCAGGGCCCGGTCAATCTTTGAACATGTTAGGCCACAACTCAGGTTCTCTTTTTTAATAGACTGTGTATTAGTCAGCTACTGCTGCAGTAATGCGGTGTAACAAGTAGCCCCGGAACTCGAAAGCATTGCTCTTTCTTACTGTTGCATTTTCTGGTCAGCCGGGTGTTGCTGACCTCCACCAAGTCGAGGTGGTCTGGGCCTCTCTCTAGGTACCAGACCGGCTTCTCCAGAGTCTCCCCGACCTGGGGCCAGCAGGTGCGTAGGGTTTGTTTTTCTTAGTGAAGATCACAGCAGCGTCAAAGCATGTCAAGTCACGCAAGCACCGTTAAAGCCTCTGTTCCAGACACTGCTGGCATGACCGTGGCTACAAGTCATGCGGCCCATTCCGAGGCCAGTGGTGCTGATGAGTGCTTGCTTCCTGCATGCGGGGCCGGGGAAGCGGGCAGCAGCGCAGGGTCGACCACGGTCCTGCAGGCCGAATCTCCCAGTCTAGTCCTTGATCCTCCCATGAGCATGCTCTGGTGTATTTTACAGTTGACAGCAGAGGCAAGAGGAGGAAAGAAAGAAAACGAAAAGCAGTATTTTTCTCTGGTGCTGCACACTACTTCCCGTCTCAGGGAAGTCCTCGCTCTGCGTAACGTCGGGGTACGGAAGCGTTTGCCCTTCACTCACTTCTTCTAAAGTCATCATGGAAACCTTAGGTCACCAGCCAGAAAGCTTGACATAAGTGTCTGTTTGTCACTTCGTAAAGCGAATAGGAACATAAGCTTGATGTAGAGCTTTAATAATGAAGACATCAATACATTCCATGCTCATACCTGCCAGGACAGTGGGATGATGTAAAACCATCAGAAACAGCGCCCACCTTCCCTCTGCCAGTATTTGTTAGGACATTCGAGTTCTTCTTGATTTTGCCAGTGGGATCGTGTTGGCCCGAACGAAAAGTCATAGGTTGCTAATATAATTTTATTTTTTAAAAGTAGCGGTGGACTCCACTTGGACATACTGGTGGCAGTATAAACTTGGATTTTGTTGTGATAACAGCATAACCTAGTGGTGTAAAGTGGGGTTCTAGGTGGCTGCCTCCCCGCCCCCCGCAGGACACAGATGCAAATATAGACCCCCGTAACAGGACTCCAGGATCCATCGGCGGTTTCGACCTGTGACATGCGACGCGGCCATATGAACATTCTTTCTAATTAGAAAATATTACAGAATTGTCAGATACGAAATATCCCCAAAATAAGAGATCTCCAGCACCGTTCCTGATCTTCCGTTACAGTGTAAATCCATAGACCAGGCAGGGGATGGTGTGTGCATTTATGCCCATAGCGATGCAAATGTTAATTAAACCGTGTTTAAAAACTTTTATTTGGGAATCAGTTAGCATTTTTGTACTGGATGAGAAGTTGATCCGGCGAAGAACGTAAATTAGCCAACACTCAGCAGATCCACCGTCTCCTTGACACCCACGCAGGTTCTCGTTGTCAGCGGCACTGCATGACCCACAGGTGTGTGAACGCACAAAAAAGAGGAAAAAACTACAAAATCTGCAGCGACGCTTTACGTGTCTATAGTTTCCAAGAATAGGGATAATACTCCCACCTTCGCTGCTTTGTCTCATGGACACGCGGGTGCGCGCCCGCGCACACACACACATACACACACACACACACACACACACACACACACACACTCCCCATTTGGAAAACAGGATAGCTCTTCCTGGGAACTCAGCATTTATAATAAACTATTTTTAAACGCTGGCAATTCCTGAGGTAACGAAAGTTAAATTCAACAAATGATAATAGAGCAATTGGCTAGCCATAGGCAAAAAAAAAAAAAAAAAAAAAAAAAAAAATTGGACCTCAACCTAAACCTTGCATCTTATGCAAAAAAAAAATTAACGAAATGGATCAGAGGCTTAAATGTAAAATGTAAAACGATAAAACTTGCTGTTTTAATGCATGATCCCAACTAAATCAAGCAAGAGTTACAGAATTTGAACGCCCAGAAGGACTTTCCAAATCGTCTAGCTCGTTCTCCGACTGCAGGACTATTAACAAGGACTGTCAGCTCGGGGGTGTCCTTTCAGCTGGGGTTACCCAGCTCAGCATCTGTAAAGCAAGGCCACCAGTGTACTGCGTACTGCGTCATCTTGTACCTCAGCCACCACATCTAAGAACTGGAAAATACTGATTCTGCAGCGATCTCCCCCAGTCTCGTGCCTACGGAAAAGACCTTGTCTGTGCCCTTGACATTCCATCATGGTGGCTCTATCCCGTCATTAGAAAGCTTTCTGGAACATTGCGGGGGAGAATGTGGGTCTTTAGAGACAGGCAACCCGAGGGTCAAACTGTGTTTCCATCTCCTACCAACCCCAGTTTACAAGTAAGTGTAACTGTGGCCACGTTGCAACATTATGAGAAAATAACCTCATGGGTCTTTCTGAGATCTTTCCAGAAGATCTGGATACAGTGTCTAGTCGGGTATTTCTTATGACACCTAGAGTATTGCTGATGATCAATATAAGTTTGTTGAGAATAATGAATAATTATGCAAATCTAAACATCCTTCCACGTGTTCATACACAGGGCACGTTGGAGTTGTTTTCTGTAATTATAATAAGGTGCTGCCGTGTTATTTTGTTAATTATTTCCACTTGATGGCCTGATTAGGAAAATTGCTCACTTTGGGTTTTTTTTTTTTTTTTTTGCATAATGCTCTATTATGAGGAACAATTACTGGCGCCCGTGCCCTGGTCGCTGGCTCAGCACTCACCTTACAGAGAGCATGGCCTTGCCGGCGTCCAGCAAGATTTTGAGTTCGGCCACTTGATTTCAAGCCTCTAAATTTAAAGAATCTGTTTTCCGAGGTGGGTGTTGGTTCACTCTCAGACGCAGGGAGGTCGACGCACTGCTTCGCGTCCGTGGTGTCTCGCCCTCTCGTGCATCCCCGTGCGGGGCACGTCGACATCCTCTCTGCCGACGAGCTGTTTGTTCACATGCTCCGACTGTCCGGTTCATGGATATATGTAGATATATGTTTATGTATATGTTTAAAAAAAGTTATACATCTATGTTATATATGTCTATCTGTATATTTTATATATGTATATATGTTACATAATATTTTGGCAAAGGGGAGCATAAGGAAGCTAAACTTTTCAAATAAATTTGAGGTCTTCAGGAAGATCACCCTGCCTTCTGGTTAAAAACAGCTTTTCTACACCTTATGGTTGATTTTTACTTTTGGGTCAGTCACGGGCCAGGCCTCAGTGTGGGGCGAGGCCAGTTCTCCATTCTCAGTGCAGGAAGCTCTGGGGGGAAAGGTCAGGCCAAGACCATGTCGGGCAAGGCCGGGGCAGGGGTCGGGGCACGTGTGGGAGTGGCTGGCTGGCTGCCGACAGCCAGGCTGCAGTCACAGCGACGTGAGCTGTGTAGATAAGTCTGCCCACGACAGTCACATATGTGCTCCCCTCACAAGACCGATGGACAGTTTTCTAGAAAATCTTTGTCCGCTCCTTTTTCCTTTCTATTCACCCTTGCACTGGCCGCTCGGTCGTTCGGCTGGGAGGTCCCCAGGCGCACTTTCACAGGTAGAAACTGCACATGGTGAAAACAGATTAGAGAATCTACATCGCTGCTACTACCTTGTGACATGCCCGGGCCACGCGGCACCTTTTAATCATTATAAATATCTGAGAGATGCTAATATAAACGCTGCCAAGGGCCACCTGCTGCAGTTTGGTTTTCAAATGGGGGCATCTCTGAAGAGCCCGGCTCTAGAGAATGCCACACCATGCGGTGACTGGAGGAGCCAGCAACACTCCCAGAGGCGTGACCTCGAAGGGCTGGGGCACAGGGAAGGCGCCCAGAGAGCTGTCCTCTTGGCCTCCTGGGCACTCCGGCTGGTCACCACAGTAAACGTGGCAACCAGGCAGCACCACAGCGCGGGGCCCGAAGCAGCACACACCGAAAAATGTCCACTGTCACTCTCCCCAGCCAAACCAACCTGCCCCCTTAGCTCGCTTCGGTCTCCCTACACTGTTGGCTGAGGTGCCACTCCGAAAGAGATCGAGCGTGCGAGGACACTCGGCCCCACGGCGGGCTTTCATCACGGAGTTATACGTGGCAGGAAGAGCACCACCCAGCCAAGCCTGGGTGTCAACCCCGGAACGTGACGCCATCGGCCATCTGAGAAGCAGGCGGCCCTCGTGGTCTGATCCCTGGCTCACCGAGCACCTTCTGGCCAGGTGGCTTCCATGCCGTGGAGGACGGAGGAGCAGGAGGCGGGGGTCTGCCTGTTCCAGCTGACCGCTGCCCTTGGCACAGGCCATTCCTGCACGGGCACGCTGGAGCGCTCAGAGGCTCCCGTTGGCTTCGTTAGCCTGAGTCAGAATTCCCAAATCCCTCCAAATCTGGGGCAAAATCAGGATCACTTCTCTGGGCCTAGAATGTCAAGGTCAGCCCTCAGGCGGCAGAGGTCTGCCAGAAGCAATGGCCCCTGGCACCGAGCGTTGGGATGCCCCACATCTCCCTCAGGGACTGAAACCCTGCTCCGACGAGCTGTCCACCTGTAGCAGTCCATTTGAAATCTCTAACGGTGCAGGAGACCCAGGGAAAGAAGGCAGGGGAGAGCGACTGTCCCCACCCCCTCTTCGTCACTGGGAGAGTGTCGCAGATGCGTCAGACTGAACAAAACGAAAGCTAGAGAGATGAGCCTCGATTGCTGCTGCTGTCTCTACTCCTTGCTGAGATCTGATGGGTGACGTGATTAATTTAAGTCAGCCACGTGTCGTGCTCCAGATGAACACTGACACCGTGGGCAGAAAGTCCCATTTTTCCAAACGGAATTCTCCAAATGACGCTGAGGAATCAGCTGAACTTTGATTCTAAGTGGTTCTAGCCCTCTCTCTCTTACGCCCCCGAAAGGCATCGCCTCCTCCGGCAGGAAGGGAAGCGCCATCCCCACCTTCCTGTTCGCCCTCCGGTTACGAAGGTGAATCTGCCTCCTAAATTCCTGAAACTCCTCTTGATCTCTGAGACCGCTGGGACAGGCAGGCTTGTCACACCCATCCGTCTCACCCCCACATAAATATCCGATCACAGATCTACTTACTCTCCATTCTCCCTACAAAGGTGCCGGCCTTCAGCTGCGTGAGCACGGAGCAAAAATCTCACTTGGGATCCATCGCTCACGGAGGTCGGAGAAAACAGAACTATCTCCCAACGCGATATGCGAACACGAAATTCCCGCGAGGGCGAATATCTGTAGTTAGTGTTGAGAACATTGTGACCTTTTCATTTTCATACGATGGCCCAAGACACACACAGACACAGAGAGACACACACGTGCCCCACGTCACGTGACTCCTTCCATCCAGGAAAAGGGCATCTAACAAAACAGCGAAGGCCTCGGTGTGCAGAAACCTCACATTTCGGCACTGTAACCCCTGGCAACGTGACGACTGACCGACGACACGTAATTACTGAGCACGTACTGCATCCTGGGGTCTGGGATTACCGGGCAGGGGCGGAAAGCTGGTGAACGCCACAAAATCTTTGCTCTTCTGGAGTTTACAGTTCTCTGAACTTCAGCCGTCATCACAGGGCATCGGAGGAAAACGGCTGCATTGCCATCAAAACTGAAGCTTTGCAATGCTTTGCGAAATATCGTTTAAAGTGTTACTTCGGCGGACCTCGGCGGGTGGTATCGCATCCAGTTTAAAAGTGCAAACTCTGGACCCAGGCAGCCCGAGCTCCCACCTCAGCTGCCGTGCACGGGTGCCCGGAATTGAGGATGCGCGCATCTTCGGGGACCGTTATTCAGCTCACTAGTTGGGGCGAACCAACTACCCTGACGCAGAACACCCCGTGCCCTCACGGAGCCAGAAAATGCGCACCGCGGAGGCATGGCGGAGGCAAGTCACAGCGAGGGACTTCCGTTTTGTCCTGCACCAACTTACGAGCCTCAGGGCCACCCTACGGTCTGGGTATGGTCATCTCTGTCACATGAATGAGGACAGTGAAGCCCAGAGGGCCAGGCTGCCTCCCAGGTCTGAGCCGTGGGCCGGGGGTTACATCCGGGCCATCTGAGAGCGAAGCCTGTCCTTGGAACCAGGACATGCCAGCTCTCTTGTTCATTCTTTCTTTCTGGATGCGAAAGGCAGAGTTTCTACGGTAACTGCTGTACGTTTGCCATTTGCTTTCAGTTTTCAGCATGCGCGGCCCCCGCCTCCAATCT
Source organism: Pteropus vampyrus (assembly GCF_000151845.1). Lineage (NCBI taxonomy): Eukaryota > Metazoa > Chordata > Mammalia > Chiroptera > Pteropodidae > Pteropus > Pteropus vampyrus. Next base: position 200,206 of record NW_011889051.1, read on the forward strand.
CCAAACTCAGTCGTATCTTTCTCGGGAAACGATCATCTCCGAGTCCAACTATCAGCGAAGGAGAAGGAAAGAAGCTTGGCAGGGCTGGCTTCGCTCTCGGCGTCGGCTGGTGGCGGAACCGGGCTGTGTGTTTCTCGCCTCTCCTCTTGTTTCGGCAAATCGTCAGGGAAGACCGGGCGACACCCGCTGCCTCAAAGCCACAGGGTTGCCCCGGGACGGGCCGGCGACTTCCCGGGCCGATCTGGACTCCTTTGTCACTTCTCGATTGGGCCTTTTTTTTTTTTTAAATTTATCTTTCAATTACAGTGGACAGACAATATTCTCTGAGTTTCAGGCGTACAACACAGTGATTAGACATTGGTATAATCTACGAGGTGATCTGCGTGAAGCCCAGCACCCCGCCGACACCACTTGTCTGACTGGGCCTTTCCGTCCGGCTCGCCTTGGGTGCCCGACCCCTCGTCCAGGACGCCCAGCCCAGGCGGCGCCAGAGCCCTCCTCATTGCTGGTTTCCTTCTTCACCGTGGGCACATGTACGACACTTTGGCGGCGGAGACCAGCTACTGTCGAACATCAGTGTCACACAGAGTCACCAGGAGAGAATACCCTTACGTATTCTGACTGATATATTCATGGATATATGTAGATATATTTGTGTGTTATATACACAAAAGGTTGACTAGGAACTACGGGATTTGAAGCAAATATACACCCCAGAATTTAGTAAAAAGAAAAAAAATAATGTAATCCAGTTGTCATTTTATGCAATGACAAGAAATTTAGGGAAAGAGAATTTTCGTCCCGGCTCTAGCGTTAACTTTTTGACCCTAGCATTTATTTACCTCAGTTCCGTCATTTACCACACGGTAGGATGGCGTCATTGCTGTAGTTTTCACTGGCATTATAGTCTGGAAATAGATATTTTATCTTTAATCCAAGGGACATTGTATTAGTTTCCTGTGGCATCCAAAACGAACCACCCAAAACGACTGTGGTTTCCAACAGCAGGAATCGATTGTCTCGCAGCCCGGAGTCTGGAAGTCTGAAACCAAGGTGTGGGCAGGGCCGCACGCCCCCCGATGGCTTTGCGGGAGGGTCTGTTCCTGCCTCTTCTTGCTTCTGGCTTTGCCTGCGGCCCTGGGCGTCCCTGGGCTCAGAGACCCATCACTCAGCCACGTGGCCGCCATCCCCTCCCTGTGCCTCCACATCGCCTCCCTCTGTGCGTGTCTGTCTCTGTGGCCAAATGTCCCCTTTTTATAAAGACATCAGCCGGTCCTATTGGGTTAGCGCCCACCCTAGTGACCTCATCTTAATGTAGGGAGGAGGCAAGAGAATCAAAATGTGAATCAAGCCACATCAGAGACGGCAATGCGCTGATCCGCCTGCGGCCAGGCCAGGAGGACACCTGCAGAACAAAGAGAGGTGTCCGCTGGGAAGCTGACAGCCACGCCCCACACTATGAAGGGGAAACAGGGACCAAGAGTCATTCCCTGTGGCTAAAACCGTGGGGAACCTAAGGACGAAAGGCTGGGAGCCGCCCGCAGGCCTTTCGCCATCGGTATCTTTCCTTTCTACTCTCCTCCCCTTCCCCTTCCGCACCGTGTGACCACGTCAGAGGAAACGGGAACTAAAGAAGGACACGTAAACCGGATGCCCCGAGCACTCAGGGTCCCTCTCGGTGCCCGCGCTCTGTCTCCCTGTCCTCGTCTGTCCCTCTGAGTCCCTCTCCGTGCCTTTACGCTGTCTTTCTCGTGCCCCCGCGTCTCTTCCTGCCTTTCCACGTCCCTCTCACTGTCCCTCTCTCTCCGCCTCCGAGAGGACACCACGCTCTGTCCGTGGAGCGTTACATCTCTTCTGATGAACGTTCCTTTTGAGTCTCACTTTGGCGCGCGTGTTGAATTCTACTCTCCGTGCGGGGCTTGGTCTCCCCGCCCCCGACTCGGGGAGATTCGCCTCGTCCTGTGTCAGTCTCACCACTGTGATCACCTTGTCTCCAAACAGGGTCGCTTCATGAGGTTCCGAAGTCTGACCTTCAGCATTTCGGTGGGGAAGGGACACGATTCAATCTATCGCATGAGTTCTAAATGGAAAAGTCAAGGAAGTCTATTTTCAGCGTTATGTCATGCAGTTAAGGTATCTGCACATGAACAGGGTTCCAGGTCTGGTGTGCCTGAGTACAGATTTTAAAAATATAGAGTAATTACATTTTTAACTTCATCGTTTGGGAAATAAATTGTTTTTGTATTAGATTATTAAATGGAAAAACTGATACTTGCTGTTTATAAAAAGATAAAGGACAATGAGAAAGAAAAGTATAAAATTTTGTTCACAATATTTCTCTAAATGTTTATTCCCAACAGCATAGGAAATATAGTCAATAATATTGCAATAACTCTGTATGGTGTCAGGGGGAACTAACCTTATTGGGCTGATCACTTTATAAGTCATATAATTATCGAATCACTAAGTCACACACCTAAAACTAAGATAATATTGTATTTCGACTGTAATTGAGAAACGACTTTAACATTTTTATCTCAGCGTCTGTGCCACTTTGCCCCCACGATCCTCCCGGGAAGACTGATGGCAGGAACATTTATTAAGTGCCATCGGTAATTGTATTTTGCCATGATTAGGGCCCAAATGGAGGTCCTCACATCGTGCGTGCGTGCTTTCAGGCGTGGCTCTGGCTGGAGATGGCCGTAGCTGGTTCTGAGGCGGAAGGGGTGTCATCCGCACTGCAGTGGCCCGGTGCCCTTGTGCTGGCTCCCGCCTCGTGGCGAGTCCCTGTCGTTTCACGCAGAGCTGTGACTCCACCCCCATGGGATGCTCTGTTCCACAAATGGCCTTCTTTGAGACATGGGCTGTAGCTAACACTTCGTTAAGTTTTCCTAATTTTACTAGACTATGTAGCATTGCTTAGGGATATATATTTCTAAAATGGAGACATCTCTATTCTATTTACATGTGTTCTCTCTCTCTCTCTCATGCCTTATAGATAATAAATCAATTTAAAAAATAGAGGTTTTCCTTGTTAATGAAATCCCATATACAATATTTCTGTTCAGAATGTTCATCCACGGAGTAAAAACTGGGAGCAGTCACCATTTGATGTAAAATGCTTCCACATTCTCCCATAAGCCACTGCCTGGCCAAGTCAGAAAAGGGTAAAAAAATTACTCGGGCAGCATCTTGGATCCCCCCTGGACTCTTATGCCTCGTTAGTGTCTAAGGTTACAGAAAAAAGAAATGGAACACTGTGGTTGCCACGGAGACATCCAAGTCCTGTCAACACCTCTCGCTCTAATAGTGACAAATAGTACTTATTACATCAGGACTAATTTCATCGGATTCTGCTCAGATAAAGATACTTAACCTTGACTGATAAAATTATGTCATTATAATTACTTAGTAAAAGACCTTATTAGACCGCAGCGTTCCATGTCCATAGATGCACGTTTTATTGAGGTTTATTACATATTATATTGATGGCGTATTTGAAAGTTGGCTCTTTCTGCAAGACCTTTCGCTGTGGGGAAAACGTGCAGCAACGAGGTTTAGGTTTTGTGGCTGCCTCGGCTGGAAGAAAAGAGAAAGTGTAGTTGCTGC
>NW_011889051.1:203864-220768 GCF_000151845.1 Pteropus vampyrus
AAGTCAGAAAAGGGTAAAAAAATTACTCGGGCAGCATCTTGGATCCCCCCTGGACTCTTATGCCTCGTTAGTGTCTAAGGTTACAGAAAAAAGAAATGGAACACTGTGGTTGCCACGGAGACATCCAAGTCCTGTCAACACCTCTCGCTCTAATAGTGACAAATAGTACTTATTACATCAGGACTAATTTCATCGGATTCTGCTCAGATAAAGATACTTAACCTTGACTGATAAAATTATGTCATTATAATTACTTAGTAAAAGACCTTATTAGACCGCAGCATTCCATGTCCATAGATGCACGTTTTATTGAGGTTTATTACATATTATATTGATGGCGTATTTGAAAGTTGGCTCTTTCTGCAAGACCTTTCGCTGTGGGGAAAACGTGCAGCAACGAGGTTTAGGTTTTGTGGCTGCCTCGGCTGGAAGAAAAGAGAAAGTGTAGTTGCTGCAGGTTGTGACTGAGAATCCTGAATAAATTGCAGGAAGTTTTAAAAATGAGGCTTTGCCTTAAGCCTTTTAACCCATTTCCCGTTTAGGAAAAAAAAAAGTGCCGCTCGCTCCCAGCGTTAATTTCATTTTACATAAACGTGCTCTTTGAGGTTGAAGCCAATCTGTCTGATTTTCAATGTGAAAGTAAAACATAAAATCTGTTCTTGGAGTTATCTCTAAACAGAACTTATCTCTAATCCTTACGTAACCGAAATGTGTACATAAATCAGATTCACCGAATGCTTCTGTGGCTAGCAACTGTTTGAGAACAATATTCACAACACATGCAGAAACGTGACATTTTCTAGGATTTGACGTTTTCATCGATCGAGAATTACTAAGTTTTGTAAATGGAAATACCACTACTAAAAACAGTGCTATCAACAGAATGATGTCATTTGCTTCCAAACTCTATCGATAAACTAGAGTGATACGAAAATAATAATAAGAGCGAGATGTTTCGCGGCAAACTGTGGGGGTCAGGTAAGGACTGTGATCCACAAGTTATCTCGGGGTAAATGCTACTGTAGCTGCAAACGCCCACCGGCGAGTATTCTCGGGGCAAACGGGAAATGGGTTAAAATAAGGCTTTCTGTCCGTGCACATGAACTTGAAATAGCCAAACATGTCACGCACCTTTGGGGCTTTTAGGGCATGTGCCCACTAAGCAAGACTGGAAATGTTACATTTCGAATGCCAGCTCCATGTGACTAGAGGCCCCGCCAGAATGAAGAGCCGAGGGCCAGCTGAGGTCCCATCTGGGCTCACCAGACGGTGATATAGGAATCGATTAGTCATATGTGCCATGGGCGTGAGCAGGGCACCTGTTAGCGGACGCACCCATATTGCCACCCCTGGTGTAAGTCCAAGGAAAGAGAAAGGTAACAGTGGTGTGGATGGGGCATTCGAAGTGTCACAGAACCTTTCCAGTCTTCTCCACGTGTGTTGCACACCCAGAGCCGTCCCATTCACAGCTGTTCTCTGTCAAGGAGACCATGACCTTGGGAGGTTTATCCCAAGGTGGCAGACGGGCAGCTCTGCAGATCTCTTACTGGCCTCCCCCTTTGCAGGGGACACAGGAACAGATAGGTGTCGTCCCCCACAGAGTTGTTGGTCTGGGCACTGTCGCTGGCAGAATCATGAGTCATTTACCTTTAGAATCCACATACTTTTCATTCTCCTCCGATAGGGATTTCTTTTTTTCAAAAATCTTTGTATTTTTCTTGTAACTATGATTTATTAAGCACAGTGGTTATTGTTTGCTGAGTTAAACTGAATTAACCTAGAACCACACCAGAAATACCTGGGTGGCTATTATAGCTTAATTTTACTCTATAATAGTATGATAAAATGTGAGTTATTTACTCTCTGATATAGTCATCTTTGTGGCTCTACACACCTCTTTATTTTTCTTGTTTTTGTGAAATATCAAACTCAATATGATATTAGAAACATCAGTTAGCTTATGTTCATGTTTCTAAAATGAATTCTAATGTGTTTTCTGCTAGACCCAGAAATTCGTTTCTTTGCAAAATCTTTATGATTATTTAAAAATCCATCACTTCTGACTTTAAAATGACTTTTGATCAGAAAGAACAAAATCTGTATGAAATATTATATTTTGATCATAAAAATACAAGCAAATATGAAATAAAAATATCCACTTAATTCTTACAATTTTACAATGCTAATACAAGTAATTTTAGGAAATTACCTAAATGGAATGATCATATAGGAAATAAAAATACGAACACGAGAATTATATATGCAATCAGATGCTTCAACTGCATTGGACACTTTTGCAGATGACGGAATATTAGATTGAGAAATTCCGAAGAAGCATTAAGCATTTTGGCATACTTTCATTTACCCATACGATAGCAGTTAGTTCCAGGAGAAGTTCTCGAATTTTTAAATTGTGCAGCTTTTTTGCTCCCACAAAAATGCTCATTAAATAATGATATCTTAAATATATAAACATTGCCCTCTTTGCCTTTCAGAAAAATCCTGAATTTATTCTGAGAGCATCTCACTGTAGAATCCAACCACTAGAGAGTACTGTAATACTATACCCAGATACCATCAGCCATGAAATACTCCGATTTGCAATATGGCATCTTTATTATTTTATTTTACTAATTCAAGCAATTCGGTTGACCTTAATATAAATCCGCATCATTTTCTCTGCAAATTGCTAAATACGGTTTTCCCCCTAAATCCTGAACACTGTTATTTTTCATTTTGATCTTTATCTCGACATAGAAAATATGTTTCGGGCCTGTCTCCACACTATTCATCAGCTTATTTTGGCAAAACAACAACATTTATGCAAGAAATGATCAGAGGAGTGTTTGCTTTGTTTACGAGATGTAAATTCGGTAAGCATCTGGTAAATACCAAGAACCTACCAGACGCAGGATGCTACTGAGCCTTTCTCCGCAAATAATTGCAAGGTTTTGCCCTCCTACATTGACACAGCACACACAGACAGGTGGAGACAGAACCTTGGACTCAGCGTGGTCGGCTAGGAAATTGGTGTAAACCAAGAAGTCTGCACGGGGGAGAAGCCAGCGTAGAGCAGGGTGGTCAGGACAACCAAGAAGAAACAGGGAAGTGGGAGGGGACTCAGCCTGGAAGGACGGGGGAATCGAAGTGTTATACCCAAGTGGCAGTTCAGAAAAGAGAGTGACCCCAACGTCCAGCCAAGACAGGACTCTTCAGGTTATAGGTGAAGTAGAGTGTGCCAGTCATCTTATTAAAAAAATATGTTTGCAGCCTAGAAAGATTGACAGGTCTGAATGGTGAATGGCCTCTCGGGCCAGTTTTAGGAGTTTGAAGACAATCTTTCAAGCCAGAGGGTCTCAACCTTTTATTCATCTAAAAAAATAAAAGAGAAAATCCAAACTATAAAATACACGTCATTAATAAAAGTGGATAGTATTGTATAACCTAAATATATATGCAAATTTTATTTGCGGATCATATCTCAATAAAGCTGGAAAGAAAAAAGTGGATAGTATGATAGGAATGTGTTAACAGGGCCGTGCCCTCGTGGAGGTGGGGTGGGGTGCAGGCGTGCATAGGAATCGTGGTGGGGTGCAGAGACTGTGCAGACAGAAAGTGGCTTGTGCAGTGTGAGAAGGTCTTCTAGATGGGTCTCTGCCCACCAGGGAACATCTGTGAAGGGTGCCTCTTGGTCATTTCCCTGCCCTTATCTAGACTTGGGCTATTGTGCCGATCGGAGCTCACTTCTTTTCTGCAGGACCTGGGCAGCTTCCTGGTTGGGCCAGGCCTGGGCCAGTGCCCGCGTCCTTCAGGTTTTCTGGTGTTTACCACACAGTCTCCAAATCAGTGCACCCCGCTATGCCGTATCTTTGCAAACAGTCAGTCTGTCTCCCTAGTGTCTTGCCCAGCAGCCATCTCCAGTTCTAGGCAGTTCTTTGGTTTCTCCATCATTCACCCCTTTCCTCTTCAAATATGTCTAGAAGTTAGTATATTAACTGCATTTGCAGTATGAGTGATCTAACAGTGGTGCCACTACCTCCTGGAGAGCCATATTAAGGACACCATAGATGGCAACACCCTTTTATATTCCGACATGTCACACTGCTATTTGTACTAGAATTTGAGTCCAATACCATCCGCTTTTCTTTTTTATAATAACTATTATAAAATTATGACTTCCTCATTTAATTATAATTACAAGTCTCCGGTTGGGAAAATTTGATGTCTTTTTTATGATAATTTTTAGTATTAATGTTAATAAATAAGTTTTACTGAGCACCTAACATGTACAAAATATGTCCAGATCAAATTCTAGGGGTTTTCTCCTTCTCTCGAGTAGTTTTTTTTTTCTCCGTGACCTGCCTTGTGCCTATAGACTTGACCTTGGAAAAGGTTTTACGAGTACATCACAAATCCTGCCACATGTAACTGTGAAGATATCTTCTTGAGGGCGAGAAAATTTTACTTCAGTTACTTAAGAATATTTATACGCTGAATAAAGCTGGAACTTTTAAATATCTCTTCCTTTCTTTCTCCTATTTCTTGACAAATCTCTTTAGCTTTTGGGCCTGGCGGTTTACCTGACGCTTCTCAGAACACTCTGTAGCCTTAGGCAGGTTCGTGCTGGCAGGCAAGTAACTTGTTCAAGATCTTTTCTGCACTTTGATTGTAATAATCTGTGATTTTTCAAGGCATCCCTATATTGCTAGCTGAATCCGTGCATTTCAAACTGCAGGATGCGACCCGTTGTTGGGTTATCAAATAAGTTTACTATTTCAAGATTAGCATTAAAGACAATAGAAGACGGGCTAGACTAGGAATCTCAGAGTGTATCTCACGTAGAAAGAGTAAGGTATTTACAAACATTCTGCATTCCCTCCAGTCACGTAAGAGGTCCAGTTGTCCCTTGTCCTCACCAGCACATTTTAATGGTAGTTATTCTAGGAGCTATGTAGTGGTATCTAGTTACGATTTTATTTTGTGTTTCCCTAATAATGATATTTGGCACTTTTTAATATACTCACTGTATATTAAATTGTCATTCATACATGTTCTTTGATGAAGTGTCCGCTTAAATATTTTAGACATTTTTAATTGGGATATTTGTCTTCTTACTATTGATTTCCAAGCATTCTTTATATATACCAGGTACAAGTCCTTTATCAGAGATATGTTTTGTAAATATTTTCTCTTAATCTGCAATTGGACTCTCCTTGTTCATAATAGTGATTTTGGAAGAAGAAAGTGTTTTAATTATGAGGAAATTCATTTTACCAATATTTTTTCTTTTATAGTTTATTCTGTGTCCTAGATAAGTCATTTTGCACATGGATAGACACATCGCCTAGCACTATTTTATAAAAGAAATTTTTTTCTCATTGAATTATCAAGATACTTCAGTGAAAAATCAGTTGACCATATACGTGTGGGCCTATTTCTGGACTCTAGTCAGTTCCTTCGACCTATATGTTTATTTTTATGCCAATAATATAGAGTCTTGGTTGCATAACTCTATAATTGGTCTGAAATCAGGTGGTCTAAGACCTTTAACTTCATTCTTATTAAAAATCATTTCAGCTGTTTTCTATCTTTTGAATTTCCTTACACGTTTCAGAATTAGCTTGTCAGTAGTCTGCTGGGATTATGATTGGAATTGTGTTGTATCTAAGCATAAATTTAGGAAGAATTGAGACCTTAACAATATTGAGTCATCCAACCATAATTATGATTTATCTCTCCACTTACATAAGTCTGCTTTCGTTTCTCTCATCGATATTTTATAAATTTTAGTGTATAGATGTTGTATATTTAAAAAGTTTTACTCAAGTATGTTATATTATTTGTCCTATTATAAATGGCCTTGTTTTTAAATTTTACCTTCTGAGTGTTTGTTGCTAGTACATAGAAATACAATTTTATTTTTTGGCGTATTGACTCTGTAACCTTGTTAATCTTACTTTTTAGTTCTGGCGTCTCCTCTGCTAAATGACTTTAGATTTTTTTTTAATGTAAATAATCATGTCACCTATGAATATAGCTTTCCTTCTTACTTTCCAGTCTGCATGCATTTTATTTCGTGTCTTATTGCACTGGCTAGGACCTCTGTTACGATGTTAAAGCGCTGAGAGCCGACATCCTCGACATCCTTGCTCCTGATCTGAGGGAAAACTATTCAGTCCTGCCTTATAAAATGAGTTAGGAAGTGTCTCCTTTTTTAGCTACTGGAAGATGTGGTATAGAATTATGCTATTTATTTTTTAAATGTTTGGTAAAATTCACCAGTTAAACATCTTTGCCTGAGTATATTTGGGGAAGGTTTGTAAATGTAAATTCAATTATTTTAATAGTTATATGACTATTCAGTTAATCTATTTCATATCGGATGAGTATTAGTAGTTTATTTGGGTTTTTTTTTTTGAGAAACTGATTCATTTCATTCAAGTTGTTGAGTTGAATTTTTGTGCACAATATTGTCCATATTCCTCTTATTATTCTAGTACTATTGAGGAGGTCTTAGAGATCTTGGTGATATTTCCCATTTCATTGTTGAGGTCTCAGGTAGCGAGACAGAGATTGTGTGTGTGTGTGAGTGTGTGTGCGTATCTATGTTTTTTCATATGTAATTTCAAACATCTGTTAATACGTAAAAAACAACTATTATTTCCTACATCTTTTCCGTTCCTCCAGTTAAAATGAAAGGTTTAAATAGGAGCCTTGTAACTCCATCATGCCCGAATGTGGAGGTGATTATTATGTAACTTAAAAATTTAAAAGTCCAAATAACTTCCTAATGAAACTTTTTAATGTTAAAATGCTCAATATCCAGGAAGAAAAAATATTGCCAGTATTTACTGTAAAATATTAATATAAATGCACATTTGGAAGTAGTATTTAAATCCACACTGGAGTATTTGAATGACTCTTTCCACTTACCATGTTTTTTTTTTCCCCTTCACAAATATTAATGTTGGGCCATAACGAAAGAAATAATTCAAAGAAATAATAAGTGATTTCTCAGAGGAAAAAAACACACACACACACACACACACACACACACACAAATCACCTAAACCTTTAGACAGGTCAGATGGTAATATTCAACTCCCATTCATAACTCACAGAAAAGAGACCATGGCTACCTGATGGAAAACAAATACCTCATTGATCGAAACCACCTCAGCCTAAGAACACCAGATATGCTCTTTGAAATGGAGGCCGCCATCACGGGCACGCACGAGTGAACACCTCTGTTAGCCATCACTATCTTGCCGTAGGAATAAAAAGGCTCAGGAGGGAAACGGCACAGCCGGCTGACACGCGAAAACAAAGCCTGCGAAATATCCATTTTCATAAACCGTTTAACTGAATCTTAGAATCAAAGAAACCTCCAACGAGAACTGATACCAATTTAAGACCGTCGAAGGTCAGTTGTCATGTCAGAACCAGGAGGGAGGGTGTTCGGTTTTCAGACTGTCGATGTCCCTCATTAAGTGTGTCCCTGAAATTGAATGTGATGCTCAGAGGTGACCTTCTATCATCCTTCACTCTGAGCCCCAGAGCTTTTTTTTCTGTGAAATATCTCACAACCAGCATTTTCCGTCAGATCGTTGGTAAATAACTTTTCAGTCCCTGAGAGCTTGCAGTTTCTAATTCTGACCACACCCATCTCGCCAGGGTGCCTGAGGTTCCAGCCTGCCTTCCACTGGTACTGCCCAGCCAGCCTGCGAAGTGTCTTCAAACGTAGTAACCGCCTCTCCTTCCCACCATCCCCACGGTGGGTCGCAATGGTCAGTGCTGGTCTGGAGTCTAGGCTCAGTGTCCTTCATCATCTTCGTTATTTTAATGTATTCTTTACTAGTGTTTCTTTATCTTTTTCCTTGTTTGTCCTCATTTTGGGCAGTCAGATGGCCCAGGGCTTAAATTTCCTGGGTCCCTCGGTAGCAGTACAAGCCTCCTTTCAAGCACGGTGTCTTGTGCTGTTGGCGGTGGTGTCGTTACCAACTCAGTGGGCACAGACCCACCAAGTGGCAAGAAAGCCTTGTAAAGTACTGGATTCCTTCACTGAGATCCTTGCAAGACAGTTTGGCACCATCGGGCGATTCAATTGGCTCTGGTTCACAAGTGGAAAGACTATGTCTATTCAGTAGTTCCTAATAGATGTATAACGAATCCCCCTGGAACTTAGTGCCTAATATAAGCAATGTTTTGTAGCTCATGAAACTTTGGGACAGGTAACTTAGCCAGGAAGTTTTCTGCTTGTCTCTGCTCCCTGTGGTGTCACCTGGGCTGGGGCTGAAGGGTCCAAGGCAGCCTTCCCACCCATCTGGAGCCTCCACTGATAACTCAGATGGCGAAGCTCACTCATGTTTCGGGCCTTACTTCCTCATGTAACCTTTGTTTTTAGAAGGAACATCTCATTCTTTAAGATCTCCCTTCCATGTGGCCTCTTTCCCTCATGGTACCTTACATTCCCTCATATGGCTGCCAGATTCTACCTGAACCAAGGTAAAACATACAAGACCTTTAAAAGGATGGCTTTGAAACACCTATGATGTCACCTGTGTGTCATTCTTTTGAACAATTCAAGTCACAAGACCATCCCAGATTTAAGGGGTAGGGCCATAGACTCCACCCCTCAAATCTGGAATTCAAGACGAAGTCATATCGCAGAGGGAGTGTTGACAGAGAGAAGCCTGATTTATCGGGGACCATTTTTAACGTGTATCACGGAGGCTTATCCCAAGACTGTACCAGTGATTATAATTCTAGGTCATGATAAATAGCACAACTTCTAAATTTAAACATAACTATTATACACAGATGGTCTCAGAAGGATAAGATGATAAGGTGGCTCTCTGACCCCACTTAAATGGGCGAAGGGCCTCTGTCATGTTTTCCAAGAGCCCCCTTTGCTCAGTGCTCTGGGAATATCAGTATTACTTAGTAGGAAAATTGTCTTTTTACTTGACTGTCTCTTCTCCTAGACTCTCAGTCCGCGAGGGCAAGGAGCTGTTCGTTCTAGTCTTTTTTGGCACGGACTCCTGCTATAAAGGAATGATCTGTTCACTGAAAGAAAATAAATAATTCTTTAATAATATGTATTTACTGCTTTAGTAATATGTATTTGATATGGAACAAAATTAAAATTCTTACTGCGCCTAGATTCGATTAGTTTTCATATCTCCTAGATGGTAGATCTACTATGCCTAGTGACCTAATAATGGATGAGTGGAAAATGTTTCGAATGCAGCTAAGACTGTTCATGGGCTGCATGTCACCTCCTGTGACTCAGAATGTTCTTGCAAGGCTCCTCTTGAGCTAAATGACAGTCAGGGCTGAAATAGCATTCCTTTCAATGATTTTATTCTGCCACATAAAATAAGAGTGCTTATGTGCACTGGGTATGCTTGCAGACCTCACGGGAATCAGTCAGCCTAGGAGAGAGGGCCCATTCATTAAATCAAGTGGAAATGAATACAAATTATGCAATGTCAGGAGTACAAATTGAAGAGACTTTGTAGATGGTGACAGCATAATAAGCTCCAATCAAGGAGAGACCACCCCATCCTCCCCTCGTTCTTCTGTTCCCAGCCGAGGATGCAGAGCCCAGTGGATGAGGAACCGTATTTGTTAAATGGAGTTTAAGCAATGGTAGAACTTTCTAAAGAGGATATCTAAACGTCAAATTCTTCCTCATGTTATTTGTTTAAATGAAGGACAATTCGCAGAGCAGATTTCTGGACACAGGAAGTGCTTTGAAAATATGTGACATCAGAAGAGACCTGTGCTATATTGAAGAAGCACTTTGTTTCCAAGGAAATGCCCGTAGCCTGGTGCTCAGCCTTCGGTCTCCAGTGCTCAAGAGTCCCCGTGAGCATGCAATTGTTTCTAACGAGTGGAGAGACCCGGTCTTAGGAACTCATCTGCAAAATTTTACCCAATATCACACACTTCCTCTAAAAGATCTACAGCTTTTTTTGTTGTTGTTCACAGAATCTGAAAGGTTACAATAAGTTTGATGTGCAAATCCTTTCTCTTTCACTAGTCATGTGAATTTCTGGAACATTTTACAAGTGTAAAGTATTTTACAGCAATATTTTCTTTATGCCGCAGATGAATCCTTTTGAAATTAACCCTCAGTAAGACAGTTCTCAGATGACGTGTTATGATCTCCTATTCACAGAAGACAAGAAAGATGTAAGATCAAGGTCTGAGATAACTTGAGGGAGTCAGCATGAGAAACTGAAGGCCACCTCAGATCTTTGTCACTTCTGTGTATGCGGTATTATAACTATTTACATCCCACCAAAATTCAGATGTTGAAACCTCCAGTGGGATAGGATTTGGAGGTGGAGCCTTTGGTAAGTTGTCATGAGGATGGAGCCCTCATGAATGAGACAAGTGCCGCATCAAAGAGACCCCAGAGGGTGCCCCCTTCCTCCATGTGAGGACACAGCAAGAAGCTGGCCATCTATGAACCGGCAGGAATCAGGCCCTCACCAGAGACTGACTCTGTAGGGACTCTGATGTTGGGTTTCTAGCTTCCAGGACTATGTGAAATAAATTTGTGTTGTTTATAAGCCAGCCACCCAGTCTGTGATTTTTTGGTTACAGCAGCCCTAATGGACTGAGACATTAGAGAATGAAATTAGATAATCTACGCACGCTACTGGCACAATGCTTATCAGGTAGTTCAAAAAATCGTAGCCTCAGTGATAGTGATGCTGGTGCTGGTGGTGGTGATGGTGGTGATAGTGGTGTTGATGGTGAAGGTGGTGATGATGATGATAATGGTGGTGGTGATGGTGATGGTGATGATGGTGATGATAGTGATGATGATGATGATGGTGATGATGATGATGATGGTGGTGGTGATGGTGATGATGATAATGGTGGTGGTGATGGTGATGGTGATGGTGATGATGATGATGATGGTGATGGTGGTGGTGATGGTGATGGTGATGATGGTGATGATGATGATGATGGTAATGATGATGATGGTGGTGGTGTTGATGGTGATGGTGATGGTGATGGTGATGATGGTGATGATGTGATTGATGGTGATGGTGATGGTGATGGTGATGATGGTGATGATGGTGATGATGGTGATGATGGTGATGATGGTAATGATGATGATGGTGGTGGTGTTGATGGTGATGATGATGATTAATGTTATAAAAAGAAATGCCTGATTTTCATGTTATTTTCTGAAATATTAGTCAACATTTTTGATCACTTAAGACTGTTACTGTATCCTTGAAAAATGTTCAAAAGGACATCCAATGCCCAAGCTTTATTAAAGGACATAATGTCCCCATCAGCTTCCCAATATGGGGCCCAATGAACATTTTAGGCTCAAGTGGATTTTGCCTGATTTTGTGATTGGTATCATCGTGACAGAATGCGGGATCCTGGTAAGAGTAGAAAGGTGTGCGCACGTGCGTGTGTGTGTGAGCATTTGTACATTGATGAGAACGATGATGTCGGGGTCTCAGCATGAGATGGATGTCACTGTGGAAGGCAGATCGTTCCTGGGATGCTTCCCCGCTGTCTGGCAGGCAGCTCTCTCCCAACTATAGTTTCATTCAGCTAACAGCAGCAGACCGGCAAACCCCCTGTGTCAGAACAGGGTCATATAGGGCTTAGTTTGGTAAACTACAAATCTAATTTTCAAGATCTCCAGTTCCAGTGAGCTTTGTCTTTCATTTGTTCTTTGAAAAATAGATTTGCTAGCCACTTACACTTAAAACGTTGTTATAATTGTATGTTAACGTAGGACTGTGCATTCTGTTCGACTATACTCGCTCATCGGTACATTTTCCTTTTCGTTCTTCCGCGTTGCTAAGGTAGAATGGTCATTGTTGTAACTACGTCCATTCAGATCCCTCGGCATCACTAAGCAGTGCTTTGTCGAGTGCCCATTGTGGGTCAGGCGTGTGCTTGATGGAGACCACACAGAGGTGGGCAGGTTACAGAAAGTGCCAGCTTTCAGAAGCTCGCGGCGTTGATGGACACATGATTCAGGGGGCTGTGAGAGGGAAATATTATGAAGAGAGAGAGAGAGACATGCATAATATGTCTTCCAAATTTTCTCAAATTTGTTATTTTTTTCTCAACTTCTCTCTTTCAG
This sequence comes from Pteropus vampyrus, assembly GCF_000151845.1. Taxonomy (NCBI): domain Eukaryota; kingdom Metazoa; phylum Chordata; class Mammalia; order Chiroptera; family Pteropodidae; genus Pteropus; species Pteropus vampyrus. The sequence goes on from NW_011889051.1 coordinate 215,995, forward strand.
GATATATGAAGAAATGGCTTATTGCTAGCTTCTGTATTACTCATTTTATTAAAATCAAGCCTTAAATTTTGTGTATTTTTAAAGGTTAAAAAGTTAATAAAGTGAGGACCTGTTTTCCTAAAACTGCAATTCAATTGTATATATTCATGCAACTGGAGTTAGAATTTTCCCCTTAGGAAATCATTATTAAAAACAAATGGACAAAGACGGTGTGAGTTTTGAGGTAGTTCCATTTTTCATCTTGTTTATCTACAGGGAGCCATAGTCTGCCTAGCCACAGGTAAAGAAAAACAATATCGTTGGGAAATACGCAGAGATTTTGCTCTCTTTGGAAAAAATAGTCTTTTCTTCATTTAGACATCATCTCATATTTAAGCTGTCTCTCTGTTTCTTTTTCCCAAAGCAGATGCTTTTTATAATAATCTGAGAGAGCTAAAACCACTTCTTAGGAATCAAGTATCATCTGTTCTAGAAAGAATAATATTTACACGATCATTTAGAAATCATAATGGTTCCCAGTCAACCACACTGGAAGTTAAAAAATGGGAACCATTTGATTATTTTCCAGCATCGCTGTGTTTTGTCTGTGTAGAACACTGCCAGCTAGGCAGGATAGCGCTCTGTAGAAAGAACTAGAAGCCCTGGCAGCACTGGCCCTGGGGAGGTTGCTGGGTCAGCGCTCTGCAGAGGCGGAGTGGGGCGAGTTGGGGAGGCACACCCCAAGCAGTGCGGGGCTTCACTCTTGCACGTGACCCTGATGGGAACATGGCCGTGAAGACACCGTCGTGTCTACTCTCCTTGCTCCGTTCCCAAAACCGATATGATCCCGCAGCACACGGGGAAGCTAAAGGCCTAAGGCTGGCAGTTCTGGACCCCTGAGGGTCTTCAAGATGCCTGCAGGGACCTGCAAAGACAAAAGCAACGTTTTCAAAACGTTGCAAACATGCTACTTGCCTTCTTCGCTATTTCGGTATCTGCAGTGATGGATAAGGTTACTGATGCCTCAGCACGAGTCAGGACTGGGCCCGGTTGCACTCACGTTGTACAGGATTGTCCCGTGCTCTTCACTGCCACACACTCACAGAAGAGAACGTCCCGCGTGCAGCCATAGAACTATTAATTTTATTAAATCTCAACCCTTAAAGACATAACTTCCTAATGTTCTCTGTGAAGAAATGAGAAGTTCACAAAAATTACTTCAGCAACGGGCATGAGCAGGTTGGTTACATCAAGGAAAAGCACGTGTGTGATTAAGTTGCAAGCTCAATTATCTGGGTTTTTTTTTCTTTTTTTTTCTCTTTTGTCATGGAACAACACTTATACTTTAAAGAACAATGGATGGAAAACTGTGATTATTCAGACTGTAGATATTTATCAAGCATTTTCTTAAAAATGAACCAAGGTAAGAAAAATAACTGACAGTTTTTGGTTCAGTGGTAAAATTTGAACTTTCAAGCAAAAAGTAAATTTCAGAAAACTTTTATCCATCATCATGTACTTGACAGCCTCCCAATATCGAAAGACTTTTCTAATGAGATCAGTGACGGTATCCACAAATACGATTTTTTAGTATTGTGTATTGACATGTGTCAACATTTGGAAGATCTGCATAATTCAGTGAACCAATATTTTATAAATGACTAATGCATGGTGTTAACAAACATCATGCATTGGTAATAGATCCATCTGAAGTTCAAGCAGAAATTCGAGCAGAGTTTTAATGTAAGAAAAGACCATTGCAACTAACCCTTAAGAAGCTGCCAAAGAAGAATATCTACCATTATCTGCAAAGTCTGTTAAAACATTCCTTTCTTTTAAACAACATACATGCGCATCTTGTTTGTCTCAACACTCCTCCACCAAAACGGCATGGCGCAAGGGGTTGACCGTGGAAGCAGATGTGAGATCTGCACAGTCTTTTATTTAGGCAGACATTACAGAGATTTACAAAAATGGAAACTATGTCACTCTTCTCGACATTTGTTTTGTTCTAGAAAATACAGTTATTTTTCATAAAAAAAGTTTATATTAACATGTAATATTAATACTCCATGTTTAGAAGACTAATAAATATTTCACAATCCTTTTAAATTCCTGCCACACAAATATGACTAGCTGTAAATCACACGATTAAAAGGCTCTTTGAGGCCCTCAATCATTTGTAAGCGTGTAAAGACATGTGCTGAGATCCAAAAATTTCAGACCTGCTACAGTTTGGCATTGGAGGGAAGCGCCTCTGGAATACAAGAGCAGGACAAGTTTAGGGGCATGACTGTTTCGATCGCAGCAAATGCATTGGTGACTGCTTAATTTTTGGAAAATCCCATTGGAAGAATTTCATTCTACTTCTATGTAAAATTTAGAAATATGTCTCCTGGAGCAGAGAAATTCAGAGACAGAAAAAAATTATGACTTCATTTACTTTGTCATGTCAGACAAAAAAAAAATCATGGTTTTATGTGAGTTAATGTTTTTAATGCACTTAGAACATACTCGTCAATACACGGTTTAAATAAGTGTTTGTTAAATAAAAATGAATGAATAAATTAACAGCTCCTAACGGCAAACAAGGGATGACATATTTGCAGATCACGTCGCTGGACAGGTAGATAGGTTGATGTGACTCTCGACCCCAGAGATTCAGTAGGCAGGTTCAGGGAGGACACCCTTAGATTTCTGAGGTTAAATGGGCATTCTCGGTAAATGCCCCTTTTTTCAAACATGGTGGAACGTGAAGCCAACCAAAGGCCAAGTGATCAACTAGCAGGTGTGCGAGGCCTTATCAACTCTGACCTTCCAGTTTAAAGGGGTGGATTCCCTCAAGAACCCAAAGCCTGTTAGAAGCTAAAAGTGACACAGCTTCCAATGCTGACACCCCTTTCCCAAAAGCAACGTGAAATTCTATTATCAGTGGGGTCTTCGGCCTTCTGGTGCCTGAGTCATTCATTCTTCAAACAGCGATTGTTTACTATGGGAGATGCAGAGAAAACAACATAGCCTTTTCTTACCCAAAACCCCCAACCCCACGGTGCAGATTTCAGTGTCTCTGCATAATTCCAAAAGAACCTGGGAGACAAAGCGTGGACATCAGAACCCTCGAGACTTAACGCTAAGTCCAGCTCTAATATTTCAGCCATATGACCATGACCAGTTGTTTATGTTCTGACATTTTAGGAAGAGGAAGTAAATAGTAAGAATGAAAGCTTCGAGGAGAGAACTACAGAGTGGCTTGGGGAACCATCTGGAGTCAACTGGGAAAGAGGTATAGGCTGTAGGTTAGGGTCTGGGATAAGGTCAAGTTTATGGTGACCTTGAACTTTGGGGTAACCAACTGTACTTTGCTCAGAAGAACTGAAGGACCATTTAAATTGAATCACTTCTTAAAATGTCTGGTTGAAAGTGACGTGTCACCTAAGCGTACGTAAGTGCCCACAGAGCAAGGACTCTGTTGCCTATGGCCCTGGCTCTAGGGAATGTAGGTATTTTCAGTAACAGCCAGCTAAACAGTCATGCTCAGTGAGGTATCACTGTATGCGACGCTGCCTTGTAAACAGAACTTGTTATAAAAATGTTAAGCTCCTAATGCTGCCACTGGCTAGCAGTGACGCCATCAAGGTAGTCACAGCAGAAGTGTTTAGGGCCCTCACTCACCGGCTATTCCTCACATGAATAGCCATAGCCATTTCAAGTCGAATATTTTACTCACGATAAACACCCACTTCTAGAACATACCAATAGACACAGAATGTAACTGGCTTCTCACCAATATATTTTTCAGCCGATAATCTCCCTTGTCACTCAACTGAAACCACCAGACCAAATCAATGCCATCCTCGGGCTGGGAAACCATCCTTACTATTGTGAATTAATGAGTGCTAAATCGGATCTAACTAAATTTAGCTCATTCACAAGGTTGGAATTTTTTTTGGAAAGTTGACAAAATTGTGAAGACTCCCTTTTATCTTGCCTCTGTTATGGGTGATACTCAGTGCAATTTTGTTAGGCCGTTATTGGCCATTTAAGCACCTTTTAATATACTTTTATGAACTAAATATATATTTCAGAATTTGAATATAAGTTGTCTTTGGTAAGATGTGTCAGCCATGAAGATTAAGTAAACAAAATTCTCTACTAAGTTAAAATTTAAAATTGTAAATGCCCCATGATCAGGAAGTCAACTCTGCCTGTGTTGATCAGAAGCTTTGTGAGCTGCCCGGGGTTTGGGAGCCTGGCCAAGGCACGTGACAGACACACGGGCACCAAGACACAGCTTGCCCTCCACTAATGTCTCAGAAGGGGCTTCAGAGAGAGCGTCGTAATCAGATTTGACATTCTGAACTGATGGCTGCGAGAGTGTAAGGGCTCAGAGTGATATCGGGGACTTTTAATAAGAATTGGCAAAAGATGAGGACACACAGCCAATTACACAGTAAATGCCAGTATCCGCCCACCCCATCCATGCCCCATGAGGGCCCCTGAGTGAAAAAAATAAAATAAGATGAAATAAAAATGAATCGCAAACACGAAGGATTTTTAATAGAATTTTATCCGTAGTGATTATTTCATAAAATTGCTTTACTGCTTGTTTTCTTTGTGCTCATTAATACAAAGGAAAAACAAAACTAATAGTAAAGTCTTGATATTTCTGAGTTTTTTTCTCTTTAAAGTTTTGTGATTTCAGAAAAAGAAAGCAAAGAGAAATTCCTTGCAAAGGCGACTATGAAATCTATACAGAAATCTCCAACTTGTATTATTAAACCAATTATAAGTAATT
>NW_011889051.1:221653-230236 GCF_000151845.1 Pteropus vampyrus
AGAGCGTCGTAATCAGATTTGACATTCTGAACTGATGGCTGCGAGAGTGTAAGGGCTCAGAGTGATATCGGGGACTTTTAATAAGAATTGGCAAACGATGAGGACACACAGCCAATTACACAGTAAATGCCAGTATCCGCCCACCCCATCCATGCCCCATGAGGGCCCCTGAGCTAAAAAAATAAAATAAGATGAAATAAAAATGAATTGCAAACACAAAGGATTTTTAATAGAATTTTATCCATAGTGATTATCTCATAAAATTGCTTTACTGCTTGTTTTCTTTGTGCTCATTAATACAAAGGAAAAACAAAACTAATAGCAAAGTCTTGATATTTCTGAGTTTTTTTCTCTTTGTGATTTAAGAAAAAGAAAGCAAAGAGAAATTCCTTGCAAAGGCGACTATGAAATCTATACAGAAATCTCCAACTTGTATTATTAAACCAATTATAAGTAATTTTAGTGGTCCTAAAACATGACCTTACAAATTGCTCTCAATTCTTTCAACCTAAAGAAAATGCTTAACAATTTCCGGATTAAAAAAAAAAAACGTGCTTTGTTTTAAAGCCAGAGAGACTAAAATTTTTATGAAAAAAAAATAAAATTCTGAAAGTATAAATGGACCTGATCTCTGAAGAGATAAATTAGATTTTTATCTTCAAATATGACTTGTATTTCATTTAAATAAAAATAAAAATAAAATAAAACAGAATATCCCAGAATAGCCACTTCTCAAGTTAAAAATACGGAGCCACATCAAATTATTTTCGGAACCAACCAAGAAAGGAAAGGGAGGAGGAATTTCAAATATAATACATTACCATTTCTTACTGGAGTTAGCATTTTTATTAAAATCTCGTAAGTCTTTTGACAAATTAGACTAAGTGGACTCAATATACTTGTTATCAAGTATTAATAATAAGCATCCTTTGAACCCCCCCCATTTAACTATGTAAAAATTACCTAATTCTACCTTTTCTTTCGTTTAAATTTGCCTGAGGGTCCCCTTGGAAAATACGTGATACATATTAAAGATCCTGGGATTCGATGATTTTAAATCCCTCTCCCACCTGGATGACCTGTCTGTCTCTCTATATCCTCATCCGTCCTGAGACTCCCCAGTTACACAAACTCACGGAACTTGTCTGCCTTTGTTCCTGTAGTTCTGTGTTGAAAATCCTCTCCCTTATCCTTTGGGTGAAATTCATCCACTTTCAAAACCTGAGCCCAGGACAGAGGCTCCCCCACCCTGTGCTCCTCTGGGAAGAGCAGCCTTCGGCATCCTCTGCGCTCCCTTCCGTGCATATTTCTGTTTGAGAGGGGGTTGCATTTCCACCTCCTTCTGGGGTGCCCGCTGGGCCGAGACTAAGTCCCAGACGCCTCTGCCATGGGGGCTTGGTGGTCAGGTCAGAACGGGGTGTCTCATTCTCCGTCCTAGCTGCGGCGCTGGGGGATAAGCCCACTGGGCTCACGTGACCTGAGTCTTCCAGATATGTGACCTTGCCGAGCCTCACGGTCCTCCTACCGCTCCTGAGCACGTTGGGGGATCAAACGGAGTGATGCGTGAGCCTGGAGCACAGTCATCAGTGAGGGTCCCTGCCCTTCTCTCTGAGCGGAGGAGACAGTGTGGCTTCTCCGCTGTCTTTAGACCCCAAGTGGATGACCACTGTGTTAAATCACTCCACTACTCTGTTGTAGAAGTCAATCCTAGTCCATTCTAAAAATTTGCCAATTTAATGTCTTTCTTCAGAAAAGTGTAGGTTTGGTCCCAGAAACTTAAGGGATCGAGTTAAAGAAATAATTAGAAATACAGATAAAAATCTATGTGGAGAGTATTGTTTTGTTTTAATTATAAGAGCGAAATATTAGAAGCACCCAAGAGTAGAGAGATTAATTATTGTATATCCACCCAATGGATTATTACACAGTGTTAAAATGATGTATTAAAGCTTTTGAGGGACAGGAAATCATTCAGGATGTAGCAGCATTCATACAATATATATATAGTACACACATAATATCAAGTAAAATAAACTGAATGCAAAGCTATTTAAATAACAACACAATCTCAATTATCGGATGCACATACATAAAGTATAGGAGGAAATATGCTAAAATGGTAGTTAGCTGCTGGTCACCTTGCTGATGGAAATATGAGGGACTTATATTTTATTCTTTACAATTTCTTTATGTTCAGATTTCTCACACTGTGCCTATATTTGTAATAAAATGTCATTTTAAAAACCCTACAAAAATGAAAATATGGATTTCTATATACCTTGATTTTTAAATGAGTGCTGATAAACATATGAATCTAATAAATTTTTTCTCAAGCTAGAATTTTCTTTGTATTTTCTCCTGTAAAATATGAGCTCCCAAGAGCTGGGCATATATGTCTTTCCATATTTAAATCTCAGCTCACTTCTCGGTGGAAATCCATTCATTTTTCACTTTTCTTGTAACTAATACTTATTGGGTGTCGCTCTGTGCCAGAGGTAACGTACACAGATCTCCAGAGAGTGTCAGACGGTGAGGGGACATACCAGTTCCTTGGGTATGGCTTCAGGAGAGGGCGAGGTGGAGAAATCCGTTTGTTCACTAGGTTGTATTTCTCTGAACTTGAACTCTTCAGGTTTGAGGGCATTCCAAGCCTTTCATCCAGGAAGTCTCTGATGGTCTCTACCTGAAGTCACACACAGCGGGCATTAAACGTGGCCTGGCACTCGACGCAGAGGAAGCAGCTTGAGTGAAAGCAAACTAAGGCTCTATGTTCGATTCTGTATTTATCATCTCATGGCTCTTTAATGCTTGGCTTTGGGGTGGCAGATTTTATTGTATTTTGAATTTTTGTATTTAAAAAAAATTTTTTTTTTTTTTGGTCATTGTTGTTATTAAAAATTGACCCGGTAGCTCACGTAAAATGGGTACATCTCGAGGACAGAATCTTCTGGCAGAGCTCGTTGTGTACATGCTTCCTTGGTCTTAACCGTGCCAGGCTTTTAAGTCTTGCTCCGTCACAGCCATCGCTTCTGAGGGTCTCTTTGCTGTGGTGCCGTCATTCGGGTCTCTGTGGGAAGCGTCTCTTCGGCTGCATTTCGTGGAGCTTGGCAAGAGCCTGGGGAAGCAGCTGTGTGTTTGGGGTGACCCCGAGTTTCCTCTGTCCCACCCATGGCTGCTCTCTCTCCCAAAGTCACAGACGCATAACACATTCTCCATCCTGGAATCTCGGGTGTTCTAAGGACTTGGGATCTCTCCTTCTTGGTGGCTGAGGGGTACTTAAATTCACGTGACCTTCGTTTTCCAAGTTTTATTGGCGTAGTTGCTTTAAAAAATAGTTGCAAGTTCATACTCTACAGGAGTATTATTTCCTAATCCACTCTTGTTCTGTAACTATTTTAAAATATATTTCACTTTAGAGAGAGTATTGCCAAGATGGACCCCTGTCTGGTCACGTGAGGGTAGTTTGATAGGCATCTGCATCTTCCAAATGCTTATCGAAGGCTGCTTCTCTTTAACCCACGCTAGGGGAATAAATGATTTTTAGAGTCTTGATAAATGAATATAACCGTTTCTCATCTACAGGTATTTTAAGAATAGTGTTAATATAATTACATGTTCAGGAAGCTCAGGGAATTCCTCTCCTTCGTTCCCAGTACGAGATTGGAGAAGCATATTGAATGTTTGAGGCAGGATAACTGTAGAGATAGTGAGGATAATAAGAAAGTCCTTTCGAGACGAGATAAAGACGTGAAGATTCATCCTCGGGTGGTTAATAAGTGTCGGTTTCCACAGCCCCAACTCCCTTCTCCTTTGCACGTCCGCGGCCTCCTCGGAGGGGAAGAATGAAGGGCCTGGTCGAGATTCTTTCCATCCGAGATGATCCAGGGTCACATTCTGGCTCCGCGCATGCGCACATCGTATCAACAGAACGATGCTCAAAATGACATCGCGGGGTTAACGGTTCTTCAACTTTTTGTGACGAGGAACTGCCCTAAAAGCAATGCAACGATGCGCTTCTCTAAATACTGTTAGGGAGCGAGGGTTCGCTGAACGAGCACGCCTCGTGCCGTGTGGGATGCCGGGGGGGGGCTCCCGCCATCCACCAGCTCACGAGGGGCGCGCAGGCTGGAGATGTCCTGTCCTCGACATCGTGCTCACCCTCGCTCACCCTCACTCACACTCGCCTAGAGAAAAACTCCACGGTGGGCGCAGACGTCGGAGAGAGAAAGAGGAATCTCGGCACCAGCCGACGACATTCAAAGTGTTTCCGCCCAAAGGAAAATGAGGACACTTTGTCACTGTACTTTTAAATCGCTTGCAGGCGCATCATCTCGTCTGCTGAGCCCGGGCAGGATCCCTCGTGTTCTCGCTGACCTGCACTCGTCGTCTGTAATGTGTGTTAAGAACTTTGGCATTTTACCCCCAAGACGAGCTGGGCATAGTGTTTAAAATTCCTGCAGGGTTTTGGTGTTTCGGGTTTCTGCACCCACAGACTACTTAATACAGACTTGGTTCCTTGTTCAAAGTTCCTCCGAATGAGTGAGTGAACCTCAGTGGTGCTAATGGACACGAGTCTGCAGGGTGGGGACACCCACCACGTGCGAACCCTGCTCACCTGGCAGCGGCTGCTCAGGTGACTGTGGCTCCCCGGAGCTCGCTCGGGAGTAATGACCGCCTAGGAAATGTTCTGTATCTCGAAGTCTTTTTCCATAATAAAGCTGTTCTCTTAGGAGAGACTCTTTCTCTGCCTCCCCTCCCTCAGAAAGAACCACAGGGACAGTTGGCTTGCTCTCAGTTTAAGCTCATTCTACGTGAGATGGGCAGGGCATGGGCTGCCCGCAGAGGCTGTTACAGGCTCAACTGTGGCCCCCAAAGCGATATGTTGAAGGCCTCACCCCCCCCTCCAAGTAGCTCACAATGCAACCGTATTTGGAAATAGGTCATTACAGATGTCATCAGTCAGTTAAGATGAGGTCACGCTGGAGGAGGGCAGGCCCTTAAGCCAATACGACTCGTGTCTTTATAATAAAAGGGAACTTTGACTATATTTCCTATACCTGAAACTAATATAAAATAATATTTAAATAATTTTATATTAGACACAGAGGGGACATGGCTATGTGAAGGCACAGGTGGAAACTGAAGTTACGTGGCCATAAAGCAAGTTTACGGAGCTACCGGAAGCTGGCCGAAGCAAGGAAGGCTCGTTTCTAGATGCTTCGGAGGTGGTGTGGCTCTGCCAAGAACTCAATTTCATGCTTCTGGCTTCCAGAAATGGTTATGGTGCTTGATTATGGCAGCCCTGAGAAGCTAATGCAGATGCCATATGGAAAGATGAAGCCAAAGGCAAAACACAGAGCAAGTGGCCCTGGCAGTCAGATCGCCAAAGACCCTCCCTCTTCAGCCATGAATTGCTCAGATCCTCTTTTTGTACCTGTCAGTTTGAACGTGGAAGCTGGCGTCTGCTGGTTGGCTATTACAGATCCTTCCGAAATCGTGGCTGACAGGCAACTGATAGACTATCTGTCTATACTTCAGGGCAGTGGAGGAAAATCATGAGCTTTTGACTGAATATTGAGTTGAGGCTCACACACCTGCTGATGAGGTCTGAACATGAAACTGGGCAAGAGCAGTTCAGGGAGACTGGGTTAGACAAAACTAAACTGAGACGCCATCGTCTGTTCCTCCCACACGGTCCTAACGCCCCGTCTCCAGGGGGAGGTCACAGGGATGGGCAGTAGAGTCACACGATGAATGGGTAACAGCCGGGATTTATTCTCAATAACAGGTCATAACGATCCCCAAGATAAAAAACCTCGGGTTTCCGACTCTGGCCTCACGGTCTGCCCTCTCCTGAGGAGACAAACATTTGCTCTCATTGACTCTTTCTCCTCAGCCACACACGAGCTCCCTCCCGCGTTCTCACAAAAATGGTGGCCATTTTGGGAGAGAGCTTCTCCACCCAGTGATTATAACAGATTATATTTTCTTTTTAGAATAAGACCTAAGGATGCACTTTATAACTTCTCCCATTGATCTAAGTCAGTCGAACCTAGAATTCTGTTGTGCTTTATCTGTGGTTACGACGGTGAGATCCTTGTCAACTTGGGGTAGATGGTTACAAGAGTCGGGGAATTTGACAAAGGATTTTGTTAATATACCTGGAAAGTATTAATGTTAAAAGATCTATGGTGGAAATTTAGCGTTGATTGTTGGGTAGTCCTTCATATTTGTTACACACAGTGGATATCTTAAGAATGAGCCAGGATAAAAGGGGCACCCATTAGTTACATGTCATTTTTATAACATGAGCTTTTCCTTTATGACTCTCATTTATGCTATTTCTCTCTATGAAATATTAGTTATTTAAAAGAGTATTCGCTAATTAAAATTTCATATCAAGATATGAAAGAAATATGGCTTTGGCCCTAGGCATTTATAATGACTGTTAAATTCTTGCTCGAATGGCAAGTTGATGTTTTCTCAGCCTGACATGAGAAGAATTTATCAAAGAAGTCAAAATGACTAAAATGTATGTTGGGGAAAACCCTTTTGTAGTCTCAAGAAGAGAGAAAATTATCTGGAAACACACAAAATTTCTATTCATCCTTTATAAAGGAATATCTTACTTTTATTAAACACATGTTGAATTAGATCGAAGGAAAGAGCAAATTTACTATATCATATTCCACGGATTTCTGAACGGTGCAGGACGCTTATACTGTACACTGCATTTACTGTGAGAATTGCTCATATAAGCTCATATAAAATGAACATGTCCTACATGGATTTGTAAACAATTATGGGATGGGAAAATGTGAGAAGAAAATGTAGGAAATTTTCTTTTATAAAAAGCAAGATTCACTTACCCTAGAGCAGCGAATTCACACAACCACAGCCCAGGACATCCTTCGCGTTAGAATGCATTCTAACTGGGTTTTTGTAAGATTGGATACACCTCTCAAAATGTAAAGTTGACAGTGCTTAGAGTTTTATCAAATATTTTCAAAGAAGACAGCCTGATTAGTCAATGGAGGATCAGGGAGAGGGGCGGGGCTGAAAATGGCTTTTATTCCCACAGTTTTGCTATGAAGATTCAATAAAGTAATGACCACAATAGTTCCGTAAAGCACGCGGTCTGGCTTTTCAGGGAGTACACAGGTGCCCGTCGGGTTAAGATGTGGGTGGAATGGAATTTGTGGAGCAGAGTCATAAAGGTCCAGACAGAATGAGGCAACCTCCCCGATGCTGCAGAGTAGCCTCGGACGTCAGAATCCCTGCCTCCTCGGGCATCCCGTCCATCTTACAGGCTCCTGTCCAGGCTTCTAGGTGCATCTTCTTTTTATGTCTATGATACTAGTCATTATTACGATGATCACTTTATACGGTCGTTACTCGTTCCGAGTTCCCCGATTACACCCGTTTCTGTGCTCGTCGCTCCCTTTTGCACCCCCTTCCACCCTTCAAAACTCTTGCCTTTCCTGAAACACATCCTTTGGTCGCGAGGGAGGGTCTGTTATTCGCAGACTCAGTTCTTACCAATTCTGGTAAACTTTCAGATATTTTTCTCCAGATATTGCTCATCTGACATTTTTTTTCTAATTTCTCTTTCTGGAATTCGAATTAGCCATATAGATTTCCATTCTTCCTCCAAGTCTCTCAATCCCTCTTTCATATTTATGGGGTTTTTTTTCCTCTCTTTAGACAATATTCTGGGTAGTTTCTTTAGATTTATTTTACTGTACACTAATCTCCCCAACTGTGTCTACTCCAAATATTTATATCAAGGGATTATATTTTTCATTTCTATACATTCTATTTCATTCTTTATCTAATTTATTTGTCTTTTTTGACGCCATCCTTTTCCTTGCTTTTATTCATGATTCAATTTTATTTTTCTGCACACATTTCAAAAACGTATATTGAGTAATCTATATTCGCTGATCCCATCATCTGAGGTCTTCACAGTTTCTTCTGCCTCTTTCTCTCGGTCGGTCGACCTGTAATGTGTCCAGTGGTTTGGAGTGGGGAGCTCAGGACAGAAGGGGGAGTTGGGCCTTATCTGTAAACATCTCAGCAGCTCAGTCCTCCAGGGAAGGTTTGCCTTTGCCTCGGCCAGATGTTCTTGGAAATGGGGTCACCATGTGTTCGTTGCTTGGCCTGAGATTCTTAGACCCCTTAGGTAGTGCAAATCCAAACCCCATGCCTGAGCGAGCCCGGTGCTGTAGTGCTGTGTGTCTGCTACCCATAGCTCAGGGACGGGCAAGGCTATTTACTAAGATTCATGTTTCTTTCAGTCCACTCTGTGAGCAGAGCCACGGCTCTCTGCAGAAGTTTGCTCAGCTTGCATGGAAGTAAGGCTCTCTCTTTTCTGTCCTTACCGCTGGCTAGAAGAGTGACGGCCCACGGCATCCAGCACAGTAGCGACATCCTTGCCGTGGAGCATTCAGGTCCCCCTTCATTTATAGATTCCCTGGGGATTTTTTGTACCCACAAACCCTGTTGTTCATTTATAGGGATGTTTATTTTACTTATCCAGCATTTCTAAGTTTCTTATACCAGGAGGTATTTCATAATGATTAA
>NW_011889051.1:230286-238807 GCF_000151845.1 Pteropus vampyrus
TCTCCAGGGGGAGGTCACAGGGATGGGCAGTAGAGTCACACGATGAATGGGTAACAGCCGGGATTTATTCTCAATAACAGGTCATAACGATCCCCAAGATAAAAAACCTCGGGTTACCGACTCTGGCCTCACGGTCTGCCCTCTCCTGAGGAGACAAACATTTGCTCTCATTGACTCTTTCTCCTCAGCCACACACGAGCTCCCTCCCGCGTTCTCACAAAAATGGTGGCCATTTTGGGAGAGAGCTTCTCCACCCAGTGATTATAACAGATTATATTTTCTTTTTAGAATAAGACCTAAGGATGCACTTTATAACTTCTCCCATTGATCTAAGTCAGTCGAACCTAGAATTCTGTTGTGCTTTATCTGTGGTTACGACGGTGAGATCCTTGTCAACTTGGGGTAGATGGTTACAAGAGTCGGGGAATTTGACAAAGGATTTTGTTAATATACCTGGAAAGTATTAATGTTAAAAGATCTATGATGGAAATTTAGCATTGATTTTTGGGTAGTCCTTCATATTTGTTACACACAGTGGATATCTTTAGAATGAGCCAGAAAAAAAAGGGACACCCATTAGTTACATGTCATTTTTATAACATGAGCTTTTCCCTTATGACTCTCATTTATGCTATTTCTCTCTATGAAATATTAGTTATTTAAAAGAGTATTCGCTAATTAAAATTTCATATCAAGATATGAAAGAAATATGGCTTTGGCCCTAGGCATTTATAATGACTGTTAAATTCTTGCTCGAATAGCAAGTTGATGTTTTCTCAGCATGACATGAGAAGAATTTATCAAAGAAGTCAAAATGACTAAAATGTATGTTGGGGAAAACCCTTTTGTAGTCTCAAGAAGAGAGAAAATTATCTAGAAACACACAAACTTTCTATTCATCTTTTATAAAGGAATATCTTACTTTTATTAAACACATGTCGAATTAGATCGAAGGAAAGAGCAAATTTAACAAAACAAAATCCAACGAATTCCGAAACGGGCAAGAAGCTTATACTGTACACTGCATTTACTGTGAGAATTGCTCATATAAGCTCATATAAAATGAACATGTCCTACATGGATTTGTAAACAATTATGGGATGGGAAAATGTGAGAAGAAAATGTAGGAAATTTTCTTTTATAAAAAGCAAGATTCACTTACCCTAGAGCAGCGAATTCACACAACCACAGCCCAGGACATCCTTCGCGTTAGAATGCATTCTAACTGGGTTTTTGTAAGATTGGATACACCTCTCAAAATGTAAAGTTGACAGTGCTTAGAGTTTTATCAAATATTTTCAAAGAAGACAGCCTGATTAGTCAATGGAGGATCAGGGAGAGGGGCGGGGCTGAAAATGGCTTTTATTCCCACAGTTTTGCTATGAAGATTCAATAAAGTAATGACCACAATAGTTCCGTAAAGCACGCGGTCTGGCTTTTCAGGGAGTACACAGGTGCCCGTCGGGTTAAGATGTGGGTGGAATGGAATTTGTGGAGCAGAGTCATAAAGGTCCAGACAGAATGAGGCAACCTCCCCGATGCTGCAGAGTAGCCTCGGACGTCAGAATCCCTGCCTCCTCGGGCATCCCGTCCATCTTACAGGCTCCTGTCCAGGCTTCTAGGTGCATCTTCTTTTTATGTCTATGATACTAGTCATTATTACGATGATCACTTTATACGGTCGTTACTCGTTCCGAGTTCCCCGATTACACCCGTTTCTGTGCTCGTCGCTCCCTTTTGCACCCCCTTCCACCCTTCAAAACTCTTGCCTTTCCTGAAACACATCCTTTGGTCGCGAGGGAGGGTCTGTTATTCGCAGACTCAGTTCTTACCAATTCTGGTAAACTTTCAGATATTTTTCTCCAGATATTGCTCATCTGACATTTTTTTTCTAATTTCTCTTTCTGGAATTCGAATTAGCCATATAGATTTCCATTCTTCCTCCAAGTCTCTCAATCCCTCTTTCATATTTATGGGGTTTTTTTTCCTCTCTTTAGACAATATTCTGGGTAGTTTCTTTAGATTTATTTTACTGTACACTAATCTCCCCAACTGTGTCTACTCCAAATATTTATATCAAGGGATTATATTTTTCATTTCTATACATTCTATTTCATTCTTTATCTAATTTATTTGTCTTTTTTGACGCCATCCTTTTCCTTGCTTTTATTCATGATTCAATTTTATTTTTCTGCACACATTTCAAAAACGTATATTGAGTAATCTATATTCGCTGATCCCATTATCTGAGGTCTTCACAGTTTCTTCTGCCTCTTTCTCTCGGTCGGTCGACCTGTAATGTGTCCAGTGGTTTGGAGTGGGGAGCTCAGGACAGAAGGGGGAGTTGGGCCTTATCTGTAAACATCTCAGCAGCTCAGTCCTCCAGGGAGGGTTTGCCTTTGCCTCGGCCAGATGTTCTTGGAAATGGGGTCACCATGTGTTCGTTGCTTGGCCTGAGATTCTTAGACCCCTTAGGTAGTGCAAATCCAAACCCCATGCCTGAGCGAGCCCGGTGCTGTAGTGCTGTGTGTCTGCTACCCATAGCTCAGGGACGGGCAAGGCTATTTACTAAGATTCATGTTTCTTTCAGTCCACTCTGTGAGCAGAGCCACGGCTCTCTGCAGAAGTTTGCTCAGCTTGCATGGAAGTAAGGCTCTCTCTTTTCTGTCCTTACCGCTGGCTAGAAGAGTGACGGCCCACGGCATCCAGCACAGTAGCGACATCCTTGCCGTGGAGCATTCAGGTCCCCCTTCATTTATAGATTCCCTGGGGATTTTTTGTACCCACAAACCCTGTTGTTCATTTATAGGGATGTTTATTTTACTTATCCAGCATTTCTAAGTTTCTTATACCAGGAGGTATTTCATAATGATTAAGTTTTTATATCCTCAGAAATCAGAATTGCTCCAACTCGTATGTGAGTTGTTGGCCATATTAAACTATTTGAAAATAAAAAAAACAAACAGGAAAATGAGATTGCAAATAACACACTGTGTTTTAATGACAGAAATGACCAAATATCAATCCAAGGAGGAATTTTATCTCAGTTTTGTAAAAGAAAATTCATTAGGTGGCTGTAAAACAAAAACGCAATTAAGAATAATAAGAAATATATGGAGAATCGAGAATGATAATTGCTCACACTTTAAATTGAATAGTCATTTGACAGGGTACCATGGAAAAGCAGAGTTTTGCTGGTCTAGTTTTTATCGGAGCCGAGGGAGGAGCGAGCACAGGACCTGGTTACAGGCTAACAACGCAAGGCCACATGTCATGGGAGTAAGAATTACAGTAGAGCAGATTCCGCAGAAACACACTTTCATTTCCGAGAGCGTTTTCCACGCTGTCTCCTACTGCATGTGTTTAGTCTTGTCCCCAGGCCATGCCACCTGGCCTCGGAATGACCAGCAGGGGGACCGAACTCTGTCCACGCAGCCACAGGGCATGGGCAGCAGCTCCAAGACCCGGCCGAGGAGTCCCTACCACGCCAGCCCCTCTGCGGCACGTCCCACGGGAAGTCCCAGAAACCACCATGGGCTTCCTGCGGCGGCCTCCAGCTAGAGTCTCAGAACCCGAAAATCTGCAGAGACACAGGTCCTGTATGTGTTCTCCTTTTAATTTTTCCAGGGAGTTTACAAAACCCATTCGGCATTGTTTTGCAATGAAAAATAAATACGTTTTATTCAGGCGTTTATTCCTTTTGAAAGGCTTAATTTCCTTTGTATTCACCTGGGAGGCGGCGAGGACGAAGCGCCGCGTTGACATCTACTGGCTGTTACACCAGGGCGGTGTCATGGTGGGTGGGGCGCGACGTCGCTTTTCAACAGTGACGCGCATCACCGTGTACCCAGGGGCGCTCGCGGCGTGGTGCCAAGGGCTGGGCCACCTTCCGCTTGCTGTTGCCGCCGACGGAGCTGGGTAGAAGGGACTCGGCTTTGAGCCACGGAGGCCAATATGGTCAGCAACGCCCCATCAGCCAAAGGGCCCCTCGTCCTGGGCGGGGATCGTTCTGCCCACTTCCTTTTATACTTAAGATCATTTCTTTCCTTGGAATAACCTAACCTCTTCTTTCTGAAGAAGGTTTATTAATGTTTTAAGTGTATATTATGCTCCGAAGGAAAGAGAAAGCATTACGCAAGGCCACAATGGGGAGGAAGAGGCAAACCAGCCGCGGGCACCCCGAGCCTGGCCTCAGCGGTCTCGTGAACACTGGTCACCTTGCCACAACGATGACCCGCAGTGCACCGAGCAGGCCTTTGAGAAGTCAAATAGCATTGCAGAGGGTCCAGGAAAACTGACAACACAGCACATCTCAACCCAATAGCTCCGTCTCGTGGTGAGACCTCAGGCACATGCCGAGGAGATCTCACCTACACCAGTCTGGGGAGCCTTCCTCTGAGTAGAGGGCCGTGACGTCCCCTTAAAGCCATCAGTACTGGGAGGACTGGATTCACTCATTCGACAGTTATTCAATGAGCAGCTACGCTCTATGTGGCTTGCAGTGTTCTGATTGCTGGGGACACAGCAAAGAGAAGACAGAAAATTCATGTGTGACTTGAGCTCCACTGCAATGCCTATTGTGAGTTGCATTATATGGCGTTATTGTACAAAGAATGGACTAGATTTCTCTATATCAACGTGAAGAGAGCTTAAGAAAACCTGTTAGGTGGAAAAAGCAAGTTTTTTCATGATAAGTCCTAAGCTATTAATATAAAATTGAAAAAAAAAAGAAAATACAGAATGATGTGATGATTTATGGATATAGTTCATGGATGCATGTATGTGTGCGAGACAGAATAAAAAACCGTAACCTGAGAATACATACACTTAATCCCCGATAACAGTGACTTTTTAAGAGAAAAAGATAGGACACGGGAAGGACCAAAGAGCAGAATTTGCCTTTTTCTGTAAAGTTTTCTTTCTTTCCTTAAAATCAAGTAAGTGTTGACAGTGGTGAATCCTGGCCGGTGGGCGAAGATGAGCATTGTCCATCTCCATGTGGGTGGTCTGTACTCTCCCGATTACATGAAAAATGGAAGGCGGGGAGGGGCAGAGGACAGAGGATGCAATAGAAAAAAATAAATCATCAGGGGCCAAGTTTCCCCTAGAGGACTGGTCCGTTGTGCTCCTGAGACCCCTTGTCGCGAACCTGAGCCGATGTCCCCAGTGTCACTGCCCCAGCCTCATGTCCCCCGTCTGGCTGGCTTTCCCGCGGGTCGTCTGTCTCGCTGTGCACTTTGGCCCCATCCCCCACATCTTCCCTTCTCTGCTCTCAGCCACGTTCCCTATTTAACCACCGCCGTTTGACTTTTGTTCCTCTTGGGTTGACCTCATGCCTTACAATCTCAAAATCATCCGTCGCTCTCCTGGGACTGACCCCTGGGCCCCCCAGACCCCTGTTTGTGACCCCTGCAGTGTAACACAAAGTTCCTCCATCGAGAGTGCCCCCTGTGCTTCCAGGTCACCCCGTTTGCTTCTGGGCTGGCCCTCTGTGAAACCAGATTTCTCCGTATCGACACAGGGCGGTGTTGCGTGCCGATGACCTTGTCACGCTGTCCGCCTGAGCAGTTTTGGCATCCCTTTCTATGTGTATGTACACGAACCAAAAACAACGAGAGCAAAGCGACGTCGCTGAATTCGTCTAGGCACAGCTGCGTCCCAGAGGCTCTAAGCCAGTTAGGGCACTAAGCTAGTTAGGGCACGGCAGGCGGGCAGGTGGATGGCAGAAGCCTGGAGGAGACCCGTCCAGCGAGAAAAGTTCTAACGGCGTCTCTCTGCAGAGACTCATCAGCCTGTGGTCCAGCAGTGGCTCCTGCCCCACCCTAATGAATCTCAGATGTGTTATTTTCCAGTTTCTTTTCCCCTTGGCGCCGGGGCGTATCCAGCTGGCCCCGCTTGACCCCGCTTTGTGTGGTTCGTACTTTTGCTTTATTGCGTGTCCTCTTTCTGTCTAGCTAGGAATTAGCCTTTAGTAACGCGCTTGCCTTCAAGTTCATTACCGGCGGCATAGTGTGGGCTGACACTATAGTTGCTCTATGGTTGTAGTAACAGTGTTTTGTTACAGAAGATACTGCTAGGCAACGGGTTTGGTGGCCAGCTGGATCTGAGGAAGCCACTTAGAGAGCTGACTTGGTCTCGCGGCGGAAGCCCCTGCGGCATGGACCCTGGGGTGGGAGCTCTACCCAGTCCCGTTGGGCGGGGCCGTTTGTGCGACATCCTTCATACCACGGGGTGTTTGTAAGTATGCACTTGCGTACGTGAGTGCTTGAGTGGCTCAGGGACCTCATCATAGTTCCCTTGGACATCTTCATGTGTCATCGGGAGGCATGTGATCCAAGACCTTCAAATGATGTGGCTTCGAAAAGAAATCAGCTGCTTCGTCTGCCACTGCACTGTCCTCGCAGCCAAGTCTGTGGCCTCATAGAAGTGTCAGTCTACATGCTTGGGGGGACTTTAAGAGCCCCGAGTGTATCAGGACTATTAGATGCGCTTGGGTGTGGGAAACCTAGTCAAAAAAAGAACAGTTAGACCTCCAGGATGGGAAGCAGTTCCCTGCAGATAGTTTTTACTGACTCACGATAAGAAATACATACCAAAACATACACATTTATACACTTAGACACACACACGTACACACAGACACACACACACACACACAATCCTATATAGGCACACATGAACTAAAAGCCTTCATAAAATATTTAGCCCTTCTATTTGTGACGCATGCCGATTTATTCTATCTACTCGATTCCATATTTTAAAAATAAAATTATAGTCCACAAAATTGCTTTCACAACCCGTTCATAGGTTACTACTCATCGTGTGAAAAACCATTACCCAATAATATTAAGGAGCCACAAGGTCGTGTCTGTTTTTCCTCTTAATCGTCCCTGCTTTTCTAAATTTTTCCCATAACCGTGCGTCATGGGCATCAGGCCGACTAGCACTGTGGTTCATTTGCGCAGCGTTTCCTCGGTAGGCCGAGGACCTTCAGCTCCCTCTGAGCCACAGGGGCGCGGCCATCGTGAATCGGGGCGCAGCGTTTTGCACCCCCTTCGCATCCTTTTCCTTCTCGAGCACGTGACGCAGCCACGGCTGGAACAGACGATGTAACATGTGCATTCCCCTTCGGCCTCAGAGCCGGACATCCCGTGGGGCAGGAGATAACAGCGACACATCTCTTCACACACTGCTAACGTGACACGGCGGGCCAAATGATGACGTGCTTTTCCTCACCTTTTCCACAGTCTGTAAAGGGCGATTTTTAATTCCCAGAAGTCCAAATTAACCCCATGAACACCCAGGGCCGTACCCCAAGGCTTCTTCCCAGAGAAGACGGTCTTCTTCACCCGTTCGGCACCTCTCCCCAAAACCCGAGCGCTGCCTTGGCCGAGATCTTTCTGTCCCTGCAGCACCCAAGCCCGTTCTACCGCCCCTCAGGCCCGTCGTGAAGATGCATTTTACTGCGGTGCCTTGGCATCTCCCACCTGAGGACCCTCGCATGGGCTTCCCCTTCCCCTCTGTCCTCTGTCCTGCTCTTTGCAACCGCGGTGCCACATCTGGAAGGCAGCGTCCAGGGAAACCTTTAACCCCATGACCCCGTCTACATAGCTCCTCATCGTCCAGCTCAACATCCGTGTATTCATTCTCTTAAAAGCATTTTTCATAGTTCGTGATCGTTTTCTTTGTCTAGTTGCTGTTTTTGTCTCTCTCTCTCTCTCTCTCTCTGACTAAAATATTTACTCCTAGAGGTCAAGGGCAAAACTGTCGTCTTCATCATATACATTAATAAATACAAGTTTTATAAGCTTCTTTGGCTCTTTAGAAAAATCCTTAAAATACTTCATTTAAAAATCAAGTTCGATTTTTTTCTAAGGATTTATTCTTTTAAATAACTAGAAATCTAACTAGAGGGAAGATTAATGACAGACTAGCATATCTGCTCCGGAGCAAAGATCTTATCATTAACATCCTAAATAGGGTAATTAAGTATACAGTCGGAATGCAGTGTGCGCGCTTAAATTAGTAGTGTATAATCGAGCCTCATTTAACTGCAGGAGAATTTCACGGAGAGAATTTATTTACCTAAGAAAAATGTCTGAGTGAGATTGCTTCGAGAGAATTTAAACATATGCTAAATTACTCCTTCTGTCTCAGTCCAGGATCCAGGACTGCTCGCTTATCCCTCATGCCCCGTGGACAGAGGTCATGTCACTCTGGCCAAGTGACTTGTTCCAGTCAGCTCAAGGTCCAAGTTGGGGCTTTATGATTCTTGGATATCTCGATGATACTTTCATAAACGTAACAGGCCCCAACGATATGCTGCTTTATTGTACAGAGCCTATTCTGGGGGAAAATTCTAAGTACATACTTCAGTAAGATGCAAACGAGCATCTAATGCAGCACTCTGTGGGGGGCGGGGGGGGCGGAGGAGCAGGCAGGTAAACCGAATGGGATCACTTTGTCCTCGAAGAAGCTGCTGTCGTTTGGGGGAGGCGGGGCCCATCCACACAAACTAGAC
>NW_011889051.1:240462-242793 GCF_000151845.1 Pteropus vampyrus
GAAGGTGGCCTCGTCCCCTCGTGCAGGAGAGGAAGCCGAGGCCCTCTTAGGTTACACTTCCGTTCTAGGTGACGAGATAGGACTGCGCGGAGCTGGGGTGTTGACACCATTCTTTTCGGAAATCCTCTTCCTCCGTGGCGTGTCTCTCTCTCTCTTCCCTCTCGTTGCATCTTCTGCTGACCCTCTTTCGTCTCCCTGTCCCGCTCTCTTCCCCCGGGGCTCCCACACATCAGTTCCCATAAAGGGCGCCTTGACACGTAGAGACCCCAAAACTCCACCTCCAGCTTGACTTTTATCACGTACTCTAAGCGGCCCAGCTGCTCGGGGCTCTTTCCTGTATCAGAGACGCCGTCGCCCGACTTCCCTGCTCTGTGGGTCCCGCGGGTCCCCCAGACTCAGCCCTTGGGGTACGCTTCTCCCCAAACAAGTTCTCTTCATCCTCCAGTTTAAACGCTTTTCTCTGCGCATCGCCTCTGTTCCACACCACCGGCCTTGTGTCTTCCGCCCCAGCTGTGACCCAGGGCGCAGTGGGCGCGGTGTGACCCCCCCCACCCCCCACGGGAACAGCAGGGGATCATGCTGGCTGGGATGCTGACGGTCGTGCCAACACAGGCCCGTCACCTGCCCTCTGTTCCTCACTCTTCTCATCTGTGAAATGAGAATAACCTTGCGGGGTCAACGTGAGAACTAAGTGGGTCACAACGTACGACGTCGAGGACAGCAGTAGCTCATGTGAAGCACACAGTACCTCGCAGCTCTGACTAGGATTAGCACTACTGCCCAGATGTCTGTGCCCAACGTCCCATCGCATGGGAAGAGGGCCCACCCCACTCCCGCGTGACCTCACCTTAACTCATCACGTCTGCAGTGACCCCATTTCCAAACCGAGTCACATTCCGAGGGGCCGGGGGTCATTATTCAATTTATGAATTTTGGAGCGGACCAAATTCAACTCACGACACCAGGTGAGACATCTTAAAGGCCTATTCCGTCTGTCTCATCTACAGATTTTAACATGATTTTCTTTAAACAATCATTTTTAGCAGGCCACTCAATTGCTCCAGGATATCTGTCATTTCTTCGACACACGGCCACCTCAGGAACACAAGCACACCTCAGGACCAAACAGTGAGTTCAATGCCATTCCAATCTACAGCTGAATTAGGAGAAATTAATAACTTTAAAGTTATCATAGATTATATATTTTTTCCTAGTTTCGCTATTTTAGTTAATGCTAATTTAACTTTCAAACTAAAAAATGTAAGATACCCATTCAGAAGCTTATCTCATTCCTAGTGCTGTACGCTTAGAACTCATTCGAATCTTGCGTTCGTCCAATTTTTTGGTGTTCCTCTGTTAGGAAAACTGCTTAGGAAAAGCTCAGTTTCCTTACACAGTGTGGCTGTCGATCGGAGGTGGCAGGCACAGCTGACGAAAGTTTCGTGGTGTCATACTGCCATTTGGCATCTTATTAGAAGAGCCATCTGTTCTTTTAATTACTATCACCTCACTTCGGATTGCAAGAGCAGAAACCCCTAAGATATATTTCTGGCTAATTGAAAAATCAAATATGCTTTTAAAATCTTCCTGAAAATAATAAGGTCCCTACCAAAGATCTGACAGCCGGCTGCACAGGAAAGAGACAGACAGCGTAATGAAAGGCCAATTAACACCGAAATCTTAAAACATGCTCATCTTTCGATGAGAATAGATTATAGTCACTCCTAGAGGCAAAAATACTCTTTTTATGTATTATACATGAGGAAGTCGCATGTTGAAATCTAAAACGAGGTGTTTTAGCTTACTTTCGTTTGACTCAGACTTCAGAAGAGACGTTTTGTGTGTAGGCAATGATAGACTGTTTCATCGGCTCATCTCTTTAGCAAATATTTTCGGTGGCACAGCCAATCGCTTTTCTGTGTAATGGAGAAGAAAAGATGAGCAAGGCGGACCCAGTTTCTGCTATTCTAGGAGGAGGAGAGAAACGTTAGACTCAAAAGGGATGAAGAAGTTCAAATTGGTATTTACAAAATAGTCACGGGAAGGCGAAATACAGCCGAGGGAATATAGTCGATAATCTCGTAATAACTGCGTACAGTGCCAAGTGCACACTGGGCTGATCAGGGGACCACTTCGTAAATTCCATGAATATCTAACCACTCTGCTGTACACCTGAAGCTAATATGAAATAATATTGAATATTCGCTGTCACTGAAAAATTCAAAGTAAAAACAAATCGAGTACTCCGAGCATGGATGTGGTTGATGTGGGCTGAACTGCCGAAAAGCTGGCTTAGGAACGGAGGCCAAAATGATGGGAGGCAGCCAGCCA
>NW_011889051.1:244373-246132 GCF_000151845.1 Pteropus vampyrus
GACAGCTCACATTAAGTGCAGCAATTCCATAGGCGTCTCCCTCTCGGAAGTTGTTTGAGATGAACAAGGGTCAAGTTTTTCTACATGACGCATCTCAACAGAGCCTTATTTAGCATGCTAAGTGAATAGAAAAAGTTAGCTATTACAGGAGCAAGTGAGTGATTAAATTAAATATGCCTTGAGAACAGAGCCCACGGAGGAACCAGCAAGCCAATACTGCACGCTGGGCTGTGTCCTGTGCATTTCCTGTCACTTCCGAGGGAAGGTACACGAAATGCTTTGCCCTTACGTTTTGCCGCTGCTGATGGCATGTCAATTCTAACAAAAATACTCCATGTCCGAAAGGTAGCAGAAATTACATGCATAATCTTTTTGTCCGTCTTTTCTGCCTCTCCCTCTGTACTTTAAAGGAACTGGTTGTTAAAGCATTATAGAAATATGCAAAATATATTGAAACAGAGAAAAGGTCTCAGTTATACACAGTCTATACTGGTAAGGAATGCTTGGTGTGCAATGACATGCGACTCATGGTAGGAATCATTTTTAGTTGCTTTCTTTTAGGGGCAAATAAAACACAAATATCTGGAATATCCAGCATTAGCTTTTCCAGCTGTTTTAATATGATAGCATATTTCAAAATAAGTAACTACACGGAATTGCTTAAAAGGTGAATTTATTACTTAAAGATATTTGATACTATTTTTAATTTGTGTTCTTTTGAAAAGCTTATGCTAGATTAGTATTTGTCTTAAGATTCTTTTCCTACCCAGTTCCTTTTGAATTGCTCTCATCAGGCATAAGAAATCACAACCTGTTTTTAATTTATTTGAGCAACTGATCTATGAATAAAGCGTAGTCCTTACAACAAATCACTAAGGGCTGTAGGATTGTGTTCACAAAGTAAATATTTGAGATCTAAAATCAACGAAGTCAAGATTCTTGGTAAATTCTGATTAAAATAAACCAAAGGAAGTCTCAAATGAACCTATGGAAAACAAACAATAGAAGAAGGTGAATTTTTGGTGTTTTAGTCTTTACCCAAAGACAAAAGCACTGTCTGTTTCAAGTAGCATTGCAGCAGATGGAGAAATATTACATAGACAGGATGTCCAACAGCGACAGAAAGCTTGTAGAGTCACCCGCCGTGTAGGTGCAATGACTCTCTTCGGGGTTTACTTTTTTGCTTTAAATAGTTTATCATCAAATTCTATTTGAAAAGTGAATATTAGATATTTACGTTTTCAAAAGGAAAAAAAAAACCACATCTTCATCCTTCTTAAAGCAACACTGATATTTGGTGTCTACACATTGGCCATTTCTGTACCACTAGATTTGTACAGGCAGAAATCACAGGTCACAGAGAGTACACGGTGTCCTGTGCCGATGGGAAGGGAGAGGAGCTGCATATGGCTTTGTGTCCCTGTGGTGAAAATAGTCGCTGACAATGATTTGAGTGGTAATTAAGAAATAGCAGCCTGCCCCACAACCCCGAGAGGAAGAGGAATCGATCTTTCTCTTAGAATGTAGCAGTGTGTTTCTTATCACTACGAGGAAATCGGATAGTCTTTCCTGAGATGTTTGTAGAATGTCGTATTGCTTTGTTTCCGCCCATTTATTGAAATACTGCGAACTGAAGCACAAGTTTATACTTTACATGAGGTAGAAATGTACAGAGGAAAGATAATTCTCCCTCCATTTGTCACATTCTAAAAGACGGTCAAAGAAAATACGATAAATTAGTTACATATGAATTATATGC
>NW_011889051.1:246322-247929 GCF_000151845.1 Pteropus vampyrus
ATGGATTGTATAACTACCGCTGTATCACGCGGCACAGATACACCGGGGAGACGAGGCAGAGTAACAGTGCCAGACTTTTTGTATCAGGTAAAAACTCATCGAGATTGCGTTTGCTGTTTCTGCTGTTCCTTAGTGAGTGTCCCGGGATGACTCAACCAAAATTGTGGAATCTATGAGTAAAACGAAGCCCTAAGCTTTTTTTTTTTTTTTTTGCTGAGTAGTATTCCTTAAGGTTCTTTTTTTTTTTTTAAATAATACACTACAGATATAGATGTTCCAGTGAAATCATTCCACATTTTGTAAAATTTCAAATTCCTTTGGCCCAATAGGATTTCTATTTGAAAGTTAATGCCTCCTCATCCAACCCAGTTGTTGGATCTTTTATTGACAGTGCCGACCAGCACGTGACACTTCCCACCAAGCACAGCTCCGAGGAGAGAGACAGGGTCCTACGAGGCACGCCCCTTGTTCTGACACAGGACAGGGCAGAGATCCCCTAGTGGGGAGGGTGGGAGGGCAGAGACCCAGCCCCACACCGAGAGAAGAAAGGGGGCGTTTGGCGGAGAGTGAAGAAAGAATTCAACACACACACCAAAGTCAGAGTCGAAAGGAAAGTTTATCGGAAAAGGGTCACACTCCACAGACGGAGTGTGGTCTCCACTCAGAGGCAGAGTGCGAGGGACTCCGAGTGTTCAGGGAATTCAGTTTCTATGTCATTCTTTAGTTCCCATTTCCTTTGATATGGACATACAGCGAGGAAGGGGTAGAGTATGGAGAGCTGAAATCCTGCTAGCCTGCTGGCCTTTAACCCTTAGGTTCCCCATGGTTTTAGCCACAGGGAATGACTCTTGGTCCCTGTTTCCCCTTCATAGTGCGGGGCGTGGCTGTCAGCATCCCAGCGGACATCTCCCTTTGTTCTGCAGGTGTCCTCCCGGCCTGGCCGCAGGCGGATCAGCGCATTGCAGTCTCTGATGTGGCTTGATTAACGTTTTAATTCTCTTGCCTCCTCCCTACGTTAGTTCCGCCTATTAAGCCTACGGCGTTGGGGGTCTAGAGTTAAAGGGATATTCACAGCCTCCCCCCGCCATCCAAGACTGTTCTCAAGTGAAAGAAATCTGAAAGCAGCTGATGCCACTCTGATAGATTCATCCTTTGAGAAGAGATCAGCCTTTTGCATCATCTTCACAATTGGCTTGTTACCGGCCCATTTGTCAGTAGGGATAATTAGCACTTTATGGAGCTAATCAAACGTGTGAAAAGTCCATCTCAGAATCAGAAAGTCACCTGCAAAATCTCCGACCTTTGCCCTTTGGAATGTGCCGTGAATACCTTCGTTTTGTTGGTAGTGATGCTTTGTGAGGGAGAAGTACTGGAGAGTTATTAAACCCTGCGGTAATTAAACCCATCGCGGCTTGAACACCTGCCGATCGTCCTTTTTAAGGCCCTATCTGGATGCCTCGTCCCCATTCACATCCTTGAAATAACCAAAGCCCACCTGTTTTTCAAGATAGAGGGCAAAAAGATGTCAGAATTAAGTGATTTCTCCTCTGAACTTAGAGCTATTTTCCTCACGTGTTCCTTTTCGTGGTGATTATTACTTCCTCCCT
>NW_011889051.1:247979-263020 GCF_000151845.1 Pteropus vampyrus
ACTTTATGGAGCTAATCAAACGTGTGAAAAGTCCATCTCAGAATCAGAAAGTCACCTGCAAAATCTCCGACCTTTGCCCTTTGGAATGTGCCGTGAATACCTTCGTTTTGTTGGTAGTGATGCTTTGTGAGGGAGAAGTACTGGAGAGTTATTAAACCCTGCGGTAATTAAACCCATCGCGGCTTGAACACCTGCCGATCGTCCTTTTTAAGGCCCTATCTGGATGCCTCGTCCCCATTCACATCCTTGAAATAACCAAAGCCCACCTGTTTTTCAAGACAGAGGGCAAAAAGATGTCAGAATTAAGTGATTTCTCCTCTGAACTTAGAGCTATTTTCCTCACGTGTTCCTTTTCGTGGTGATTATTACTTCCTCCCTTGTCATAGTCATGACGTTTTGCCGCTTCCGTTAAGGAAAATTGTCAATGCTGAAAGATGGGAACATAGCCAGCGAGTGCAGACTGCTATTCTAAAACTCTAGGCTTTGAAGGAAAAGATGAAAAGGTTTTATTTTAAATTAGATTTATATTTATTGTACAGTGTAGGCCTGGTGCACACAAGGTGGCGGTGAGGGTATGTTAGTCGCAGTGTTTTTAGTGACCTCGAAATTCTCCTGAAATTAAAACAGAACAAATAGGATGACAAAAGAAAAAGCAACTGGATGACATTTGCTTTTGACCCCAGACAAGGGGTGATCCTCAGAGACTCTTGCATGTGGGCGGCAGTGGGACACGTGGCTGACAAGGCCAGAATAGGGACAGCAACAGGGTCCCAGAAGCCACCGACACTGGAGAGACCTATTGGGACTGCTGTGTAGTCCCAGAACGGCTGAACGGTCAACTGATGCTCATCTCCGAAAGCAGAGGACAGTCCTTTGAGTGGAACCTGGGAACATGTGTCTAAAAATATTCTCCACGCAGCGACAGACCTGCATGAGCCAGGAGTGGAAGACGAGTGCGTGCCCAAGGCCACACGCGTCATCAGTGGTGGCGGTCTGTGCCCTCGAAGATATTGGAGGTATTCAAAAACTCCTCCTTTCGGAAGAACTGATATTTGCCTGGAGGGACACTGCTGGGTTTAGCCATCAAGTTAAGCCAGAGGAGGACACGAAGAGTAACTGGGGGCCTTGGAGAAATTCCATCCTCTGTAATGTCACGAAATTAAACTTACATCAGAAGGAACGCATCAGAGAATGGACACAACAGAAAACGACGTGGGAAATAAAGACCGGCGATCTCAGATGACGAGCCGTGCTGCAATACCCTCTTTTCATTCTCGATTAGTTTGTATGAGGGTTTTAAAAAGGATACACGCCCCCAGCCTGGATAATTTATCAATGTTTGGTAAAAGTGCCCGTGACTTTATTCTTTGAGCGAGAAACCTAGGAAACTTTCCTAATGATCGAGTGGCAAAAGAATGGCTGAAGCGCAAGGCTACTCATCGAACGATGTTTTATCCTAGCAAAACCTCGGAAGCGACCCCGATATCCGTCGATAGGGGATAGTCACGTAAATTCTGGTGCAGACTCGGAGTAGAGTTATGCGCGTTCACAAAAGGGAAAGGAGATGGTCTCTAAGCTGAAGGGGCTGAACCCCGGAATGCGTGGTTAGCGGAGGGGAGAAAGGTACAGGGCGCGATATGCAGCATCCTGTCTCTTACGTAAGGAAGGTAGCGGAATGAATATGTGTTTGGATCCGCTTACAATTATGAAAAGCAATATCGGAAGGGTAAACTACAAACTAAGAAAATCATTTGCGTCTAGGGGAGAAAGCAGAGGAGAATCGATGTAAATAAGACTTATTTAAATATACCTTTTATATAGTTACATGGGTGTGATTTATATTTTGAAATATTAAATTTAAAAAATTAATGTTAAAAATGGAAAATACATTGAAGCGAATGAATCTAAATGCATATCAAGTCGCCGAGATAAGCAAACATAGAAAATAATTATTTCAAGTAACTTTAAGATATCATTTTGACTATATATCTATGACAAATATATTCTAAAGACAAAAACAGCTTAAAATAAATTCTTGAAATTCATTTGGCTGCCTTATTTAAAAAAATATTATTAGAATTACTTTTTGAAAAAATATCCATAGAATATTGTTAGTATCTTTTTTCAAAAACTATATTTATTTATATTTATAGTGGGAGATAAATAGGAGAGGGGGAAATAATATTTTTTTTTAATGGAACTGAGACTCTGAGAAACTAAGGCTATAAGAAAAAAGCTTAAAATCAAAGAATTAAAATAAACTCCTTGAAACGTCAAAGCCCAATTCATACTACCAGTACACATTGATTATTTTTTTGAACATGTATTTCTAAGGTTTTTCCACTGAAAAGGCCCAAAGCCATGGGCAAACAGTGGCAACGAGCTCTTCTGACACCAAGGTTATAGTCACCTTTCAATATCGCTGCCCACCTTAAGGGACCGCGGATCCTTGGAGGAATGGTGGCTTATAGGCGCAAGACAGGAAATGTACAAGGTAACCCCAAAACGGTCATGGAGTCTCCTCAAAATGATACAGGAGCCAACTTCTGAAAGGACTCTTAATGGTCAAAAGTGAGATGGATGGAATATCAAAAACAATGATTGCACTGGATCGATATATACATATTTTTAAAACTCTTGAGTTCATTGTGTTTGTGTATATACATACACACTTACGTACATATATGCGCTACATTGTATACTACATATACACACTCACATAAACATTTAATTGTAACAAAAGCAATGATAAGAATCTCATTGGTCTACACGGCGGTAACTATGGCATCCACTATAAGTTCTCCGTCTTTCACGCAGATGCTGCATTTCAGGATAACCAAATAACTCGAGTTCAGGAAGCTGAGTTCTTATTTACAGAGTATTGACATAAACTAACTGTGTAGGAAAGAAGAAAATTAGAAAATTGCCGTTTTCAGCCTTTAATAAATAATACCAACAATAATACCACGATCACATGAACCTGCTGATCAAGTTAACAGCACTATGTGTGGAAAAGCCACGCATTATGCATCCACAAAACGAAAGAAGAAAACATTGATGTCATCGATCCGTGAGAACTAGATTCCGGTTTATAAGAAAAATGGCAATAGAGGAACAAGTTAAATGACACTCTAAAGGAGCAAATTCAGAATGTGGGGTGTCCTATATGACGATGCCTTGGTTTCTTCAACAAGTCAAAGATGTGAGAGGGGTAAAAAAGGGGAAGCATCCGCTCTGGATCAAAGAGACTCAAGAGACAGTAGCAAAATGTAAACCGTAGGGCAATCCTGATTTAACTAGCTCAATTGTAAATAACAACGATCACAATAACCACAACAATAATAACATTTTTTTTTTTAGTTCATCAGGAAAACATTAATATGGAGTAGGTAATAGATGATGATACGAAGAGGTTGCCATTTTGTCGTGTGACGTCAGCCTCGTGGTTATATAAGGAAACTCAGAATGTTTCATAGAGAAACACACAAATAATATAGTGATAACATAGCATAGGTTCTATGATTTGCCTCAAGTGTGTTAGCACCAAAGGCAAAGACTATAGAGAAATCGATAAAGGATCAAAGAATATTGATGCCTGGGTGATGCATAGCTGGGATATGTTACATCATTTTGTCTACTTTTATGTGAGTTTGCAAATTTTTGTGATAGAAACTATTATAAAATGTAGATAAAGCATTTGAAGATGGTGGATAAAAATGAAACACAATGCTGTTTGGTCGTACAATTGCTACGTATGAACAAATATCCCCATGAGAGCCTGTTGCAAGCGTTGCTTAAATCGTGTACTTAAAATATAAAAGAAATCCCCATTCTTTATGGTGACATAGTTTCACTGAAATTTAATTCACCAACTGTAAACTTCACCCATTTAAAGCATAGAATTCAATGACATCAGTAAAATATATAGTTGTGCAATCATCACTCTAATTCAATTTTAGGACATTTCCATCGTCCAGAAAGATCTCTCCCATCCATTTCAGTTACATCCAATCTCCATCCCCAGCTCCAAGCAACCACTGTTCTACTGTCTGTCTCTACAGACATGCATTTTCTTCATATTTTAGATAAACCGAATCATGTAATATGTGGCTTTGTATGAGGCTTTTTTATGTAGCATAATCTTTTGAGGTTCATTCATGTTGTAACATGTATCTGTAGTTACTCTTTTTTTTTTGCTGAGTAGTATTCCATTGAGTGTTGTGTGTGTGTGTGTGTGTAATACACATTTTGTTTATTCACTAAATGATGGACATTTAGGTTGTTTCCACTTTGGGCTATTGTGAATAATCCGGCTACGAACCTTTGTATGCAAGTCTGTGAGTGAGCATAGGTTTTTATTTGCCTAGGGTAGATAACCTAGGGGTGGAGCTTTTGAGACTTCATGGTAAATTGAAGTTTAGTATTTTAAGAAACTGCCAAACTGTTTTCCAAATTACCTGCACAATTTTACATTCCCGTCCACAATGTATGAAGGCTCTCATTTCTTCTCCACATCCCCACAGCACTTGTTATTATCTGTGTTTTTAATATAACCATCCCAGAGGGTGTAAAGTAGTATCTCATTGTGATTGTAATTTGCATCACCCTCATGGCTAAGGATACCAAGCAGTTGTCCACATGCTTAGTAGTCATCTGTATGTCTTTGGTGATATATCTATTCAAATCGTTTGCCCATTTTTTAAATGGGATTGTCTTTTATAATAGAATTGTAAGGGTTCTTTATATTTTTTGGATATAAGTCCTTTATCAGAAATACTATTTGAAAATAGGTTTTTCTAGTATGTTGCTTTTTTTCTTTAATGTTGTCTTTGAAAGTATAAAATATTTTAATTTTGATGAAGTTTAATCAATTGGTTTGTTGCCACTTATGTTTTTAGTGTTGTGTCTAAGAACTCTGTCAAATCCAAGGTCATAAAGATTTTTTTCAAATCTTTTCTTCTAAAAGTTTTATAGTTTTAGCTCTTATATTTAGATCTATGATCCATTTTGGGTTAATTTTTGTAGTGGTCTGAGCTAAGGCTCAAAATCCTTTTTGATATGAATATTCAGTTGTGTCATTCATTTTTTGTAAAAAGTCATTAGAATTCTACAGTACTATCTTAAACATATTTGAAAATTTTCTATCAATAATTAGTTTTAGGCAGAATACCAATTTTTTTTTTTAAAGCCTACAGCACCTGGTCTTCCTAAGTGGTCTTCCATCCAAGTACTAACCAGGCCCAACCCTGCTTAGCTTCTGAGATCAGATGAAATCAGACATGTTTAGGGTGGCATGGCCGTAGACCAGAATACCAATTTTTAAGTGCAATCATTGAGTATTGATTTTTTTATGGCTAGCTTTGGAAGTGAGAATTTTTGTTTTCTGAAATTGTGGGCTTGTCCTGTAAAAAGTTTTTATTAGACCTCCTGTGAAAGGAGGGTGACAACTTGTTTGTGTCACCTTCCCTACCCTAATCCTACCTCCTACTCTAAGCAAAATGACAGATTCTGTAACTATTTGGTCCATAAAGAAGTTATCTCTTCTTCGAAACAAAGCCTTTTGGAGTTTGTCTATAATTCCCATCAGGAGTAGATGGAAGCAGCAAGGTCTTTGCCAGCAAGGCCTCTGTAGCTGTGTCTGTGGGACGTTGATGCCTCTGATACCCCTGAGGCCCCACAGGCTAACCTGTGCATGATGTGATGATGGAGCACAGGACCCTTTAGTTAATGGACGATGGAACTTCAGGAGACACCTGGAGACTCCGTCATGAATTCCTTAGGGCAGCGGTCCCCACCCTTCATGGCACCGGGGACCTGACCTCCTATCAGTATCTAACGCCTAAGGATCTGAGGCGGAGCTGGGGCGGTGATGCTGGTGCTGGGAAGAGGCTGCAAATACAGATGAAGCTTCTCTGGCTGGCCCACCGCAGCTCACCTCCTGCTGTGTGGCCCTGTTCCTAACAGGCCAGGACCAGGGAGTCGGGGACCCCTGCCTTAGGGGATGATGTAGGTCCCCTCATCATATCCTGTGGGATCAGTCACACAGTTCTCCTAGGGTACCCGAGAGGTGAGAAGAGCAGCAGGTTCATCAAGGATTTCTGTCTCTGTGATTGCGACAGGAAGCTGCCCCTGGAGCTGTGCCAGCTGAACGAGTTTGTCCCATTTCCGTCCCGTTACCCTCCGGTTTTCATCCTTGTCTACTGACCGCCCCCAGTGGCTGATTGAGGAATTGCAGCATTATTTTATTTTATTATTTATTTATCCATCCATCCATCCATTTATCTATTTAAATTCCAAAACCAATTTTTAAAATTAATTTTTCTTTGGAAATTACAGTTGACGTTCAGTATTATTTTATATTAGTTTCAGGTGTACAGCATAATAGACATTTATATAATTTACAAAGTGATTCCCCCTGATAAGCCTAGTACCCACCTGGCACCATACATAGTTATTATAATATTATTGACTGTATTCCCTAGGCTGTGTTTCATATCCCCGTGACTATTTTGTAACTACCAATTGGTACTTCTTAACCCCTTCAGCATTTCACCCAGCCTCCCCGAGTCCCCTTCCATCTGTGTGTCTGTGCGTCTGTCTCCGTTTTGTTTGTTCATCAGAATGGCTATCATCAATAAATCAACAAACAACAAGAGTTGGCAAGGATGTGGTGAAAAGGGAGCCCTCATGCGTTGTTGGTGGGACTGCAAATTGGTGTCACCACTATGGAAAACAGTCTGGAGGTTCCTCAGAAAATTAAAAATTGAACTATCATATGACCCAGTAATTCCACTTCTGGCATTGATCCAAAGAGAATAAAAACAGTAATTTGAAGAGATGTATCCACCCCTATGTTCACTGCAGTATAATTTACAATAGTCAAGATATGGAAGCAACCTAGGTGTCGATCGATCGATGACTGGATAAAGAAGCGGTAGGACGTAGATGCAATGGAATATGACTCAACCATAAGAAAGAATGAAATCTCACCATTTGTAACTAAATGGATGGACCTAGAGGGTGTTATGCTAAGTGAATAAGTCAGACAGAGAAAGACAAATACTATGCGATTCCACTTTTATGTGGAATCTAAGGAAATACAGCACTTTCAAGAGATCTTTGCAGATAGTTCTTCCCGGATAGGAGAGAGGTTCTTCAGTCCTTTGCTTTTGGGTTTAATGCAGGCTGATCAAAACAGCCATAATACTTTCCCGCCTAAGGCAAAGATAAGGAAGCTCCAGGATTCAGGAGCCCACGTGTGTTTTATAGCGTCCCCGTGGGGACAAGTGTGGCAGCCCGTGTAGGTCTGAACAGGAGGAATTAGAGCAGAAGACAGGACAGGTCACTGAGTTTTATTTTCAGCATCCAGCTGGGGATCTCGACTTCACCGCCTTCACGATAATCTCTGAGACGTCACTTCCTCCGAGCAAGCGTGGACAGTGGGCTGAGTGGCCTCCTGCCCCAGCTGAGTACATTCTGTCCTTCAGACTGCTCTGCGGGCCCAACGTCATTTGACAGAACATTGTCTATAGCTTTTTATAAATAGGACTGTATCATAAGTGATCATCTGGAAGCTTCTTTTTTGTCCTAACCATTCGATTCTCCCCATGCCTGAGTTGTTCTCATTCCTTCATCTCATGTCAGGTACCATCTTCTCAGAGGACGGCCCACGAAGACGGCTCCCAAAGCCCCCGGTACATTCGCCACCTGTCACCACCCTCTTTTATGTCCTTCATCGCACCTCCCATGAGCTAAATGGCCTTCACATATCAGCCTTCTTCTCCATCACCTCTGCCCTCACACACACACCTGAGCAGGATGTCAGCCCCGTGAGGGCTCCCGGCCCTGCCTGGTTCACCTCTGTGCCTCCTGTGCTGAGTCCGATGCCAGCTCCGGACTTGGGGTTCACATAGTACTTCTGAACTAAATAAGTGAAACACTGTCCGATTCAGTAACTGTGGAAAACTCTCTTTTGTGACATTAAGTTTACTGATGTCAAACCACCGTTTCTGCTATGGCATTGCTCTTTTAAAGGGGAAGGCGAATGCCCCCTGGTTGTGCAACACCCCCGTTCTTGGCCTGAGGGGGTGACTCCTGGAGAAGCGTGCTGTTTCTGGACTTCTTAGTTATTTAGTAGAAAACGACAAGCAGAACCTTTTCTGTTTCAATCTTTTCCAAATTCTGAGCAGAAGCAATTTATATAAACAGGAGGGTTTTTTTTTTTTTTCTGTTTAGATACAAACCTTAAAGATCCGTATCAATATTTGGTTGACAAGTAGAATTTATATTATACACGAGGCCCGATGATGCTGAATGACCCAGCTCGTCCTTCACTCCAGCTAAGAGTTTTTCTCCCTTCCGCAGACCCAGCGAACTCAGCCCCATCCATCCTCGATGGGTTTGATCATCGCAGAGCCATGGCGGGGCAGCGTGTGGAGCTGCCTTGCAAAGCGCTTGGGCACCCTGAGCCAGACTACCGCTGGCTGAAAGACAACATGCCCCTGGAACTTTCTGGAAGGTTCCAAAAGACCGTGACGGGGCTGCTCATTGAGAACACGCGTCCCTCAGACTCAGGCAGCTACGTGTGCGAAGTGTCCAACAGATATGGAACCGCTAAGGTGATAGGCCGCCTGAACGTGAAGCGTAAGTTGGCGGTCGCTTGCGATGGTTGGCTGCCACCGAGCTCCTGTCACAGGCGGCTCTCTGCAGCATTCCACTGACTGTCAAAACGGTCCTGCTGAAACCAACATTAGCCCCATTTTTCAGAGGAGGAAATTAATGCTCAAATTGCCTACAGTTACATAGCTAGAGAGTTTGGGGTTTTGGAGTGAATTCAGGCCTGCCTGGTCCCTGCCCCCAAACAACCAAGGTTTCCATCAGGCCACAGGGGACATTTCCCAGAACATTCCCAAGCCGTTGAATTCAGAATGGCCAGCCTCTCTGAAGGCTGAAGGAGGAGGAGGGGAAGGATCGCGCTGTCCCACGCAATCTGACCAAAGCGGTGGTCCTTAGACTATTTCCAGATGCCAATTACATTCCTAAATGGGGCTGCGAGCAGCAGGAATGTAGGGCTGTCAGTCATTCACCTATTGGACTTAGACTCAGTATTATAGATCATTCAGTACGAGTGTGGCGATGTATCTCATCTCCAGTTACTTCGTGGTGACTGTCCCGGGGAACATGTGGAAAGGGTTGCCAAAGGCAGACTCAGAGGAGGAGGGCTGTGATCGTAGGCAGGGGCTCTCTAATCCACTCAGACACCCTCATTTTAACCTGTGAGAGACCAAATCAAAGTGAGTTATCCAAGGTCATGTGGTCAGAATCGAGTAGCAGGACTTTGGTCAGAATAGGTGGCTCTCAGTTGCCAGTATAACGATCTATCCATCTATCTACCTATCTATTATCTATATCTATCATCTATCTATCTATCTATCATCTATATCTATCATCTATCTATCTATCTATCTATCTATCTATCTATCTATCATCTATTATCTATCTATCTTTCTGTCTGTCTATCTATCTATCTATCATCTATCTATCATCTATCTATCATCTATCTATCTATCTATCTATCTATCTATCTATCTATCTATCTATCCTCTATCTATCTTTATTTATTTGATGCACTGGACCAAATAAACTGAATTGCAAGAGTCTGACGCTGAAGAGGGAGGCATTTTCTTACCCCGGCTTTTTTCCAGCCGCATGCCTGTTTATGAAAGTGCTGAACGTAGACTGCTTCAGCGCCATAGCAGCCCAAGAGAATACGTTTAAAGTCAATATCCCAGTGGAACCGGCTGCCCAGGGGGAGTCCCGGGCAGTCAAACTTGCTGAGGCTGGGGTTAGAGCGAGGTGGAAGACGATGCCAGCATATTCATATTCATATCTCTGTAGCCAAAAAACCTTGTCTGTAAAGCAGCGCAGCACTGGACAGCAGGTAAGAATTATTCCTACGGGCTCAGAGTCTCTGTGTTGAGACATCTTTCGTGGCTCCCTATTTTCTGTTGAATAAAGTGGATCTCTTAGGACAGCACAGGAAGCATTTCAGGCGAAC
The DNA here is from genome assembly GCF_000151845.1 of Pteropus vampyrus. Taxonomy (NCBI): domain Eukaryota; kingdom Metazoa; phylum Chordata; class Mammalia; order Chiroptera; family Pteropodidae; genus Pteropus; species Pteropus vampyrus. The sequence goes on from NW_011889051.1 coordinate 258,037, forward strand.
CTGCCTGGTCATATTTCCCATGGTTTTGCTACACCTGCTAAATCTAACTTCTTCTTCTTCCCTGCACAAACCCATTCCTTTCTCGATTGCAAGTCATGTTGCTCCCTCTACAGGGATGATGGTTTTTAAATACGTGAGCATCTAAAACGTCCCAACTTTCTAGGTCCTATGTAGTGCCTCGCACCCAAAGATGAACCCTGTTCCCAACTATGAGTTGAGGAGAAGCTCAACTCATAGTATAGTGATAAACGCCTCTATAAAGGCGTTTATCACTATCCACGTTTTAAAAGCTATTTGTGGAAAAGTTTTCATTCTAAGGGTAAGCTTTCATCATTGGATCCCCTGCGACATTTGGACAAGTTCTCAAACGCTTCTCGAATGTTCCCGTTCTCCCTTCTGATGCTCGTTTGCTTTTCCTCTGTCCTCCAGATGAAAAGCATTCTCTCGGGTCCCAAATCGGAGGCCTCTTCCCTTCAATCTCTTCTCCTTCCTTTGATGTCCTCTTTTATTCTTATGGCTTCAAATTCCTCCCCTCTGAAAATAGCCCTGAATCCGTATGAGTCAGCTTCCTTTTGGAGCGTCAGACAGTATGTCACCCAGTTTTATATTAGCTGTTCAGCTGGCGCTTCGAAGGAACCGTATCACAAATGGACCTCCCCACATCTCACCTTGCAGATGTCTCTCCCTGTTGCTCTTCAAGACATCTTCCCCCCACGGTCCTCCCAGAGCAAACTTTAAATTCCGCATCCTCTTCAAGCTTTTCTGTTCTGCATCCAAACCCCTCTGAAGTCCTAGAGATAGTTTCTCAGTGTTTCTCAGCTTTCTCTACCTCTGCCCATTCTTAGATGGAGTCCTAACTGTGCCTCAACTAGATGTTTGCGATGCCCTTTTACTGACCAATTTCCCTGCTGTCATTTGTCCAACACAATAGGATCAATCGATTCTCCGAAAAATGTTTGATGATAGCACTCACTTGCTAAAAGTTTCAGAAAACTTTTTTTAGTTCCCGCTGATTTAATCCCAAAATCTAAAGGCTCTTTGTGATCTTTCTGCAGACCGCATTTATAATTTTCTCCCACTGTTCCCCTTCAGAGACTCTGGGTTGTATCCAAAGTGATCAGAAGCTTCCAGAAGCATGGCTGTGCTTCACGCCCTAATCCACACAGTTCCCTGTCTCTGCAATGTCCTCTGGCCTCAGCGCCATCATCCTTGATATCTGAGGACTTTCTGTTGATCCTCTTCCACATATTATGGGTCACTCATAGATTTTTGTGGTCGCTATGTTCATTCTCGTATTTATCTTATCCACCTAGAAGACTGAACTCCTCAGAACCAAATGCCATACAGTGTGGTGACATGAGCAATTGGGAAAAACTGGGGTAAATGCTGCTTTTTGCCATTTACCTGTAAAGTGGATTCAGTTATATCAATTAATCTCTCTGAATAACCATTTCCTCTTCTGCAAAATGGAGATAATAACACGAAACCGGCAGGACTGTGGGATGGCCGACTTAATTAATATGCAAATGCTGTTTGGTAGCTTTACGGCATGTGCTGGTTACGCCTCAAATATTATTCCTCCTTGTCTTCTCTGTGAGTGTAACCCCATCCTTGGCATATAATAGGTGCTCACTAAATGCTTGCTACCTTGGATCAGGTTTGTTAAATAAAAATGTAGGAATTCAAGTCTAACATTCCCTAAACCAACGAGTTTCATGGTAAAGAAAGAAACACACAAATCCTGTTTTATGGTCACAAATTCTAATGTCGACCTGTTTTTTTGCAGCGGCGTGGTTTTGGCCCTGGTTAAGCCCCCTAAGGGATGTGAGCAAGTACATGTGTGTGTGTGTGTGTGTGTGTGAGAATGGCCCAGAGCAAGCCCATCCGTGCTACCTTGAGACGAGACTTTTGGGGTTTAAATATTCAGGCATTTCTGTCCTCACTCTTAACTAACACTGCACTCCTCATTGGCAGTGGGTTAATATTCATACCTACTCAACAAGAAAGCAATATGACCAAACTTAATCTATTTTCTAGGCAGAGAAAGAAGGCCAGAAAAAGAACAAATAGCCAAGAGGGTACTTCCAACCCCAGAAATAATTCTGAATGTGAGAACTTGCACTGATGCGTTTGCCTGGGCAGAAGTCCAGCATGGTGTTGAAATGATATCTACATGTCTGATGATTTCACCTTCTGTTTTCTCTTACCTGATATCTCCAGAGCCACTGAAAGCTGCCATCAGCCCCAGGAAAGTTAAAAGCAGCGTGGGTAGCCAGGTGTCCTTGTCCTGCAGCGTGACAGGAAGTGAGGACCAGGAGCTCTCCTGGTACCGAAACGGTGAAATCCTCAACCCTGGAAAAAATGTGAGGATCACAGGGATCAACCACGAAAACCTTGTCATGGATCACATGGTCAGAAGTGACGGGGGCGCGTACCAGTGTTTTGTGCGCAAGGACAAGCTGTCCGCTCAAGACTATGTGCAGGTGGTCCTCGAAGGTCAGTGGGCCCCGTTACAGGGTTCAGCCGAAAAAGAACTCAAACCCAGAGCCCTCAGAAAGAAGAACAAAGGGGGAGCAGTGCTGATAACCCCTGTTTTAAGATTTCTCTCTATCCGACCAGCTAATAACTCTACCTGGTTTTCCAAGATACATCACTCAAATAAAAGAATAAGTCCTGATGAAGTGAAGATTGTAAACAGTGGCAGTAACGTCACTAATGTAATTTAACGCGAAGCTAAGTGCATTGATGTTGCCCACTGCCATGTTTACAGTAACTCGTCAGGATGTAGGCATCCGACACTTGCAACTTATGTTTGGTTGACAGTTCACTGCCCACTGAGGCCTGGCTTTCTCAGTAACGCTCGGTTTGGAGGGTGTTTTATGCACTGTAGCATTTAGCAACATCCCTGGCCTCTGACCGACAGATGCTCATAGCATCTCCCTGTGAGTTGTGACAAGCAAAAATGTCTCCAGACATTGTGAAATGTCTTCTGGGGAGTACAAAATAGCCCTCCCTCCATTGAGAAGTACAATTTTAGAGGCAAAACCAGGGCGAGTGAAAAAAAATGGCGCCTGATTTATAGGATTGTCCCTGGTTGGGTCCAAATATTCACGGATTTAGGTGAATGGAATTTTTGAGGAATTACTTTAGGGTATAATAATAGGTTTTAGGTATGTTTTATTGTTTTTGTTTTGTTTTGTTTTGTTTTACTTAACTGTCTACTGCCTACTTGCATCTGGAAGCTTATCGATAAGCCAGGGAAAGAAGCTGTTAAGGTAACATTCAAGTCATTCAAGTGAGACATGCGTTGATCACCAGATAATTGAACTAGCTCTTATCTATATATTTGTGTGTCTTGTTGAAAATTGTGTGTTTTCGTATATAATTTAAAATTTATCAGTTATCAGCTGATTAAAGTAATTACATGACTTTCATATAGCCTAAAGGAAATAAAAATAAAATCTATTTATATATGAAAATAAGTTTAAATTTATCTCGGTGCTTAGAGGATATTTCTATTATTACTTTTTAACTTTTGCCAATTTTTAAGAAGAAATAGGCTTGGAATGACATTCTTATTTTGATTCAAGCATTTATTTGTAGACAATGAGTTTTTTAAAGCAGAGGTGAACTTAGTGAGAGCCTGATACTCATATTAAATGTCTGACACCATGTTCCACATAATTAAGGGCAGAAAGTAATCAGTTCGTACTGGTTTGTTAATGATGATGCACTGTAGTCCTTACAGAGTCATTATTTTTAGATTCTTTGTAGAAAAGGGAGAGATTACCTTTCTAGGCCTAGTTACCGTGGCAACCATCTCGCGTGACTAAGAAAACCTAAAGAGCATATTGATAATCCATAATGATGTCGAAAGAGTTCAGGTTATCAGAGAGTGACAGCGAGAAAGATTTCAAAGACACTCAGGTCTCACTGGGAAATTAATGTCCGCTTTCATCTCCAAAAAAGCCTGTCACTTAAATAAAAAAAAAGGGGGGGCGGGGTAGAGGAGCGCATGGAGCATACTCACGGATGTGTTTGCCGCATGTCAGCTTCCATTCAGGACAAGAAGCTTCACTTTATTTTTTCTCTTCTGAGAGATGACAGTGCTAATGTAGCAAAAGAGAGCAGAAATGAAATTAGAAATACACGTCTCGGATCTGCTTTCAAAGGGTGTCTAACTAGTGGCCTTGGATATAATCTCCTCGTATGCCCACTGATATAGCTATGGATTAACATAAATTGCAAAATGCACGATACCGTGCACTGAGAATGGCCACTAATATAATGTAGAATCGAGGAATGTTTCCTATGAGGCCAAAGAAATTGGAATGGAAGTCTAAAGAAACTGGAAATCTAATAATTATAGGTTCAAGATCAACCCAGAATAACTGGAAAATGGAATAGTAGGAAGGAATGAGAGCAGGTCCTATTTCTGGAAATGACAGAATAGCATATATAAGACTGATCTGCAAGAAGATAAAAATTATGAAATTTGGGTAAAACAAAACTATATACAGATACTAAAGCGTCACCCAAAAGTAGGCAGAAAAGGGTTGGCCTTTGAAAGAAGGGGAAAAGATTAGATGATATCTACATTGATACCACATTGCCCCCGAGGACGTTCTTCAGTCCTCGTAGGGTAGGAGGATAGAAAACCAGAAATTAAGAAGAAAAGGAGAAAACTAAAGTCTTAAGGGATTGAGGTGTAGAAGGGCAGGTCTGGACTGTCACATCACCTACAACTTGAAGGCAGTGAGTGGAGATTCCGGGAAGAAGGAAATAACAGTAGTGAGTCTTGAAATCTGAAAAGAAGCTTTTTTTGCAAAACTTGGTTGACACCTGAACTGCAAAAACGTGAAGGAGAATCCAGGTATACCATAAAAATAACTAGACTAAAAATACCATAAAAATAACGATACCGTGATAGATAGATAGATAGATAGATAGATAGATAGATAGATAGATAGATAGATAGATAGAT